>NW_027278057.1:0-20447 GCF_030028105.1 Mobula birostris
GGTTCACATTCACACACACACCCTGCTGAAACATACACACTCCCCTGCTGCTGAAACATACACACTCCCTGCTCACACTCACACACACTCCCTGATCACATTCACACACACTCTCTGTTCATACACCCTCCCTGCTCACACATACACACATATGCTGCTGACATTCATACACATTCACCTCTCACATTCACACACAAACACCCAGCTCACATTTACACACATTTGCTGCTCACATTCACACACATTCCTAGCTCACATTCACACACACTCCCTGCTCACATTCTCACACACTCCTTGCTCACAATCACACACACTCCCTGCTGAAACATACACTCTCCCTGCACACATTCACACACACTCTCTGTTCACACACACTCCTGCTCACATTCACACACACTCCCTGCTCACATTCACACACACAATCTGCTCACATTCACACACACACACTCCCTGCTCAGACACACTCCCTGCTCACGTACACACACACTGCCAGCTCACACATACACACTCCCTGTTCACATTCACACACACTCTGCTCACATTTACACACACACCCTGCTGTCACATACACACTCCCTGCTCACATTCACACACACTCCCTGCTCACATTTGCACACACTCTCTGCTCACCTTCACACACACACACACACACACACACACAAACACACACACACACACACACACACACACACACACACACACTCTCTCTCTCTCTGCTCACATTCACAGACACTCCCTGCTCACATTCACACACACTCCCTGCTCACATTCACACACACACTCTGCTCAAATTAAGACACACTCCCTGCTCACATTCACACACACTCCCTGCTCACATTCACACACACTCCCTGCTCACACATATACACTCCCTGCTCACATTCATAGACACTCTCTGCTCACAAATATACACTCCCTGCTCACATTCACAACATACACTGCTCACATTCGCAGACACACTCCCTGCTCACATTCACAGACACTCCCTGCTCACATTCACACACACACCCTGCTCACACATACACACTCCCTGCTCACATTTACACACACTCTCTGCTCACCTTCACACACACACACACACACACACACACACACACACACACACACACACTCTCTCTCTCTGCTCACATTCACAGACACTCCCTGCTCACATTCACACACACTCCCTGCTCAGATTCACACACACACTCTGCTCAAATTAAGACACACTCCCTGCTCACATTCACACACACTCCCTGCTCACATTCACACACACTCTCTGCTCACACATATACACTCCCTGCTCACATTCATAGACACTCTCTGCTCACAAATATACACTCCCTGCTCACATTCACAACATACACTGCTCACATTCGCAGACACACTCCCTGCTCACATTTACACACACTCCCTGTTCACATTCACACACACTGTCGCTCAAATTCACACACACTCCCTGCTCTCACACACACATTCCCTGCTAACATTCACACACACACTGTCTGCTCACACGTACACTCTCTGCTCACATTCACACACACTCTCTGCTCACATTCACACACACACTCCCTGTTCACACATATACACTCCCTGCTCAAACATATACACTCCCTGCTCTCGTTCACACACACTCTCTGCTGAAACATACACACTCCCTGCTCACATTCACACACACTCTCTGTTCACACACACTCCCTGCTCACATTCACACACACTCTCTGTTCACACACACTCCCTGCTCACATTCACACACACACACTCCCTGCTCAGACATATATTCCCTGCTCACATACACGCATACTGCCTGCTCACACATACAAACTCCCTGCTCACATTCACACACTCTCCATGCTCACATTCACACACACTGTCTGCTCACATTCACACACACTCCCTGCTCACACTCAGACACACTCCCTGCTCACACATATACATTCCCTGCTCACACATACACGCTCCCTGCTCACATTCACACACACTACCTGCTCACATTCACACGCACACTCCCGGTTCACATTCACACACACTCCCTGCTGAAACATACACACATCCTGCTCACACGCACACACACTCCCTGATCACATTCACGCACACTCTCTGTTCATACACCCTCCCTGCTCACACATACACACATACGCTGCTGACATTCATACACATTCACCTCTCACATTCACACACAAACTCCCAGCTCACATTTACACACATTTCCTGCTCACATTCACACACATTCGTAGCTCACATTCACACACACTCTCTGCTCACATTCACACACACTCCTTGCTCACAGTCACACACACTCCCTGCTGAAACATACACTCTCCCTGCACACATTCACACACACTCTCTGTTCACACACACTCCCTGCTCACATTCACACACACTCCCTGTTCACACATATACACTCCCTGCTCAAACATATACACTCCCTGCTCTCGTTCACACACACTCTCTGCTGAAACATACACACTCCCTGCTCACATTCACACACACTCTCTGTTCACACACACTCCCTGCTCACATTCACACACACACACTCCCTGCTCAGACATATATTCCCTGCTCACATACACGCATACTGCCTGCTCACACATACAAACTCCCTGCTCACATTCACACACTCTCCATGCTCACATTCACACACACTGTCTGCTCACATTCACACACACTCCCTGCTCACACATATACATTCCCTGGTCAAACATATGCACTCCCTGCTCACACAAACTCTCTGCTCACATTCACACACACTCTGCTCACATTTACACACACACCCTGCTGTCACATACACACTCCCTGCTCACATTCACACACACTCCCTGCTCACATTTGCACACACTCTCTGCTCACCTTCACACACACACACACACACACACACACACACACACACACACACACACACACTCCCTGCTCACATTCACACACATACCCTGCTCACACATACACACTCCCTGCTCACATTTACACATACTCTCTGCTCACCTTCACACACACACACACACACACACACACTCTCTCTCTCTCTGCTCACATTCACAGACACTCTCTGCTCACATTCACACACACTCCCTGCTCACATTCACACACACACTCTGCTCAAATTAAGACACACTCCCTGCTCACATTCACACACATTCCCTGCTCACATTCACACACATTCTCTGCTCACATTCACACACACTCCTTGCTCACACACTCACTCCCTGCTCACATTCACACGCACTCCCTGCTCATATTTACACACACTCCCTGCTCACATTCACACACACTCCCTGCTCACACATATACACTCCCTGCTCACATTCATAGACACTCCCTGCTCACAAATATACACTCCCTGCTCACATTCACAACATACACTGCTCACATTCGCAGACACACTCCCTGCTCACATTTACGCACACTCCCTTTTCACATTCACACACACTGTCGCTCAAATTCACACACGCTCCCTGCTCTCACACACACATTCCCTGCTCACATTCACACACACACTGTCTGCTCACACGTACACTCCCTGCTCACATTCACACACACTCTCTGCTCACATTCACACACACACTCCCTGTTCACACATATACACTCCCTGCTCAAACATATACACTCCCTGCTCTCGTTCACACACACTCTCTGCTGAAACATACACACTCCCTGCTCACATTCAGACACACTCTCTGTTCACACACACTCCCTGCTCACATTCACACACACACACTCCCTGCTCAGACATATATTCCCTGCTCACATACACGCATACTGCCTGCTCACACATACAAACTCCCTGCTCACATTCACACACTCTCCATGCTCACATTCACACACACTGTCTGCTCACATTCACACACACTCCCTGCTCACACATATACATTCCCTGGTCAAACATATGCACTCCCTGCTCACACAAACTCTCTGCTCACATTCACACACACTCTGCTCACATTTACACACACTCCTTGCTCACACACTCACTCCCTGCTCACATTCACACGCACTCCCTGCTCATATTTACACACACTCCCTGCTCACATTCACACACACTCCCTGCTCACACATATACACTCCCTGCTCACATTCATAGACACTCCCTGCTCACAAATATACACTCCCTGCTCACATTCACAACATACACTGCTCACATTCGCAGACACACTCCCTGCTCACATTTACGCACACTCCCTTTTCACATTCACACACACTGTCGCTCAAATTCACACACGCTCCCTGCTCTCACACACACATTCCCTGCTCACATTCACACACACACTGTCTGCTCACACGTACACTCCCTGCTCACATTCACACACACTCTCTGCTCACATTCACACACACACTCCCTGTTCACACATATACACTCCCTGCTCAAACATATACACTCCCTGCTCTCGTTCACACACACTCTCTGCTGAAACATACACACTCCCTGCTCACATTCACACACACTCTCTGTTCACACACACTCCCTGCTCACATTCACACACACACACTCCCTGCTCAGACATATATTCCCTGCTCACATACACGCATACTGCCTGCTCACACATACAAACTCCCTGCTCACATTCACACACTCTCCATGCTCACATTCACACACACTGTCTGCTCACATTCACACACACTCCCTGCTCACACATATACATTCCCTGGTCAAACATATGCACTCCCTGCTCACACAAACTCTCTGCTCACATTCACACACACTCTGCTCACATTTACACACACACCCTGCTGTCACATACACACTCCCTGCTCACATTCACACACACTCCCTGCTCACATTTGCACACACTCTCTGCTCACCTTCACACACACACACACACACACACACACACACACACACACACACACACTCTCTGGTCACATTCACAGACACTCCCTGCTCACATTCACACACATACCCTGCTCACACATACACACTCCCTGCTCACATTTACACATACTCTCTGCTCACCTTCACACACACACACACACACACACACACACTCTCTCTCTCTGCTCACATTCACAGACACTCTCTGCTCACATTCACACACACTCCCTGCTCACATTCACACACACACTCTGCTCAAATTAAGACACACTCCCTGCTCACATTCACACACATTCCCTGCTCACATTCAGACACATTCTCTGCTCACATTCACACACACTCTCTGCTCACATTCACACACACTCCTTGCTCACAGTCACACACACTCCCTGCTGAAACATACACTCTCCCTGCACACATTCACACACACTCTCTGTTCACACACACTCCCTGCTCACATTCACACACACTCCCTGCTCACATTCACACACACAATCTGCTCACATTCACACACACACACTCCCTGCTCAGACACACTCCCTGCTCACGTACACGCACACTGCCAGCTCACACATACGCACTCCCTGTTCACATTCACACACACTTCCTGCTCCCACATACACACTGCCTGCTCACATTCACACACAATCCCTGCTCACATTCAACAACACTACCCCTGCTCACACACACTGCATGCTCACATTCACACACATTCCCTGCTCACATTCACACACACAATCTGCTCACATTCACACACACTCCCTGCTCACACATATACATTCCCTGGTCAAACATATGCACTCCCTGCTCACACAAACTCTCTGCTCACATTCACACACACTCTGCTCACATTTACACACACACCCTGCTGTCACATACACACTCCCTGCTCACATTCACACACACTCCCTGCTCACATTTGCACACACTCTCTGCTCACCTTCACACAAACACACACACACACACACTCTCTCTCTCTGCTCACATTCACAGACACTCTCTGCTCACATTCACACACACTCCCTGCTCACATTCACACACACACTCTGCTCAAATTAAGACACACTCCCTGCTCACATTCACACACATTCCCTGCTCACATTCACACACACTCCTTACTCACACACTCACTCCCTGCTCACATTCACACGCACTCCCTGCTCATATTTACACACACTCCCTGCTCACATTCACACACACTCCCTGCTCACACATATACACTCCCTGCTCACATTCATAGACACTCCCTGCTCACAAATATACACTCCCTGCTCACATTCACAACATACACTGCTCACATTCGCAGACACACTCCCTGCTCACATTTACACACACTCCCTGTTCACATTCACACACACTGTCGCTCAAATTCACACACGCTCCCTGCTCTCACACACACATTCCCTGCTCACATTCACACACACACTGTCTGCTCACACGTACACTCCCTGCTCACATTCACACACACTCTCTGCTCACATTCACACACACACTCCCTGTTCACACATATACACTCCCTGCTCAAACATATACACTCCCTGCTCTCGTTCACACACACTCTCTGCTGAAACATACACACTCCCTGCTCACATTCACACACACTCTCTGTTCACACACACTCCCTGCTCACATTCACACACACACACTCCCTGCTCAGACATATATTCCCTGCTCACATACACGCATACTGCCTGCTCACACATACAAACTCCCTGCTCACATTCACACACTCTCCATGCTCACATTCACACACACTGTCTGCTCACATTCACACACACTCCCTGCTCACACTCAGACACACTCCCTGCTCACACATATACATTCCCTGCTCACACATACACGCTCCCTGCTCACATTCACACACACTACCTGCTCACATTCACACGCACACTCCCGGTTCACATTCACACACACTCCCTGCTGAAACATACACACTCCCTGCTCACACTCACACACACTCCCTGATCACATTCACGCACACTCTCTGTTCATACACCCTCCCTGCTCACACATACACACATACGCTGCTGACATTCATACACATTCACCTCTCACATTCACACACAAACTCCCAGCTCACATTTACACACATTTCCTGCTCACATTCACACACATTCCTAGCTCACATTCACACACACTCTCTGCTCACATTCACACACACTCCTTGCTCACAGTCACACACACTCCCTGCTGAAACATACACTCTCCCTGCACACATTCACACACACTCTCTGTTCACACACACTCCCTGCTCACATTCACACACACTCCCTGCTCACATTCACACACACAATCTGCTCACATTCACACACACACACTCCCTGCTCAGACACACTCCCTGCTCACGTACACACACACTGCCAGCTCACACATACGCACTCCCTGTTCACATTCACACACACTTCCTGCTCCCACATACACACTGCCTGCTCACATTCACACACAATCCCTGCTCACATTCAACAACACTACCCCTGCTCACACACACCGCATGCTCACATTCACACACATTCCCTGCTCACATTCACACACACAATCTGCTCACATTCACACACACTCCCTGCTCACACATATACATTCCCTGGTCAAACATATGCACTCCCTGCTCACACAAACTCTCTGCTCACATTCACACACACTCTGCTCACATTTACACACACACCCTGCTGTCACATACACACTCCCTGCTCACATTCACACACACTCCCTGCTCACATTTGCACACACTCTCTGCTCACCTTCACACACACACACACACACACACACACACACTCTCTGGTCACATTCACAGACACTCCCTGCTCACATTCACACACATACCCTGCTCACACATACACACTCCCTGCTCACATTTACTCATACTCTCTGCTCACCTTCACACACACACACACACACACACACACACACTCTCTCTCTCTGCTCACATTCACAGACACTCTCTGCTCACATTCACACACACTCCCTGCTCACATTCACACACACACTCTGCTCAAATTAAGACACACTCCCTGCTCACATTCACACACATTCCCTGCTCACATTCACACACATTCTCTGCTCACATTCACACACACTCCTTGCTCACACACTCACTCCCTGCTCACATTCACACGCACTCCCTGCTCATATTTACACACACTCCCTGCTCACATTCACACACACTCCCTGCTCACACATATACACTCCCTGCTCACATTCATAGACACTCCCTGCTCACAAATATACACTCCCTGCTCACATTCACAACATACACTGCTCACATTCGCAGACACACTCCCTGCTCACATTTACACACACTCCCTGTTCACATTCACACACACTGTCGCTCAAATTCACACACGCTCCCTGCTCTCACACACACATTCCCTGCTCACATTCACACACACACTGTCTGCTCACACGTACACTCCCTGCTCACATTCACACACACTCTCTGCTCACATTCACACACACACTCCCTGTTCACACATATACACTCCCTGCTCAAACATATACACTCCCTGCTCTCGTTCACACACACTCTCTGCTGAAACATACACACTACCTGCTCACATTCACACACAAACTCCCAGCTCACATTTACACACATTTCCTGCTCACATTCACACACATTCCTAGCTGACATTCACACACACTCTCTGCTCACATTCACACACACTCCTTGCTCACAGTCATTCACACTCCCTGCTGAAACATACACTCTCCCTGCACACATTCACACACACTCTCTGTTCACACACACTCCCTGCTCACATTCACACACACTCCCTGCTCACATTCACACACACAATCTGCTCACATTCACACACACACACTCCCTGCTCAGACACACTCCCTGCTCACGTACACACACACTGCCAGCTCACACATACGCACTCCCTGTTCACATTCACACACACTTCCTGCTCCCACATACACACTGCCTGCTCACATTCACACACAATCCCTGCTCACATTCAACAACACTACCCCTGCTCACACACACTGCATGCTCACATTCACACACATTCCCTGCTCACATTCACACACACACTGTCTGCTCACACGTACACTCCCTGCTCACATTCACACACACTCTCTGCTCACATTCACACACACACTCCCTGTTCACACATATACACTCCCTGCTCAAACATATACACTCCCTGCTCTCGTTCACACACACTCTCTGCTGAAACATACACACTCCCTGCTCACATTCACACACACTCTCTGTTCACACACACTCCCTGCTCACATTCACACACACACACTCCCTGCTCAGACATATATTCCCTGCTCACATACACGCATACTGCCTGCTCACACATACAAACTCCCTGCTCACATTCACACACTCTCCATGCTCACATTCACACACACTGTCTGCTCACATTCACACACACTCCCTGCTCACACATATACATTCCCTGGTCAAACATATGCACTCCCTGCTCACACAAACTCTCTGCTCACATTCACACACACTCTGCTCACATTTACACACACACCCTGCTGTCACATACACACTCCCTGCTCACATTCACACACACTCTCTGCTCACATTTGCACACACTCTCTGCTCACCTTCACACACACACACACACACACACACACACACTCTCTGGTCACATTCACAGACACTCCCTGCTCACATTCACACACATACCCTGCTCACACATGCACACTCCCTGCTCACATTTACACATACTCTCTGCTCACCTTCACACACACACACACACACACACACACACACTCTCTCTCTGCTCACATTCACAGACACTCTCTGCTCACATTCACACACACTCCCTGCTCACATTCACACACACACTCTGCTCAAATTAAGACACACACCCTGCTCACATTCACACACATTCCCTGCTCACATTCACACACATTCTCTGCTCACATTCACACACACTCCTTGCTCACACACTCACTCCCTGCTCACATTCACACGCACTCCCTGCTCATATTTACACACACTCCCTGCTCACATTCACACACACTCCCTGCTCACACATATACACTCCCTGCTCACATTCATAGACACTCCCTGCTCACAAATATACACTCCCTGCTCACATTCACAACATACACTGCTCACATTCGCAGACACACTCCCTGCTCACATTTACGCACACTCCCTTTTCACATTCACACACACTGTCGCTCAAATTCACACACGCTCCCTGCTCTCACACACACATTCCCTGCTCACATTCACACACACACTGTCTGCTCACACGTACACTCCCTGCTCACATTCACACACACTCTCTGCTCACATTCACACACACACTCCCTGTTCACACATATACACTCCCTGCTCAAACATATACACTCCCTGCTCTCGTTCACACACACTCTCTGCTGAAACATACACACTCCCTGCTCACATTCACACACACTCTCTGTTCACACACACTCCCTGCTCACATTCACACACACACACTCCCTGCTCAGACATATATTCCCTGCTCACATACACGCATACTGCCTGCTCACACATACAAACTCCCTGCTCACATTCACACACTCTCCATGCTCACATTCACACACACTGTCTGCTCACATTCACACACACTCCCTGCTCACACATATACATTCCCTGGTCAAACATATGCACTCCCTGCTCACACAAACTCTCTGCTCACATTCACACACACTCCCTGCTCACATTTGCACACACTCTCTGCTCACCTTCACACACACACACACACACACACACACACACACACACACTCTCTGGTCACATTCACAGACACTCCCTGCTCACATTCACACACATACCCTGCTCACACATACACACTCCCTGCTCACATTTACACATACTCTCTGCTCACCTTCACACACACACACACACACACACACACACTCTCTCTCTCTGCTCACATTCACAGACACTCTCTGCTCACATTCACACACACTCCCTGCTCACATTCACACACACACTCTGCTCAAATTAAGACACACTCCCTGCTCACATTCACACACATTCCCTGCTCACATTCAGACACATTCTCTGCTCACATTCACACACACTCCTTGCTCACACACTCACTCCCTGCTCACATTCACACGCACTCCCTGCTCATATTTACACACACTCCCTGCTCACATTCACACACACTCCCTGCTCACACATATACACTCCCTGCTCACATTCATAGACACTCCCTGCTCACAAATATACACTCCCTGCTCACATTCACAACATACACTGCTCACATTCGCAGACACACTCCCTGCTCACATTTACACACACTCCCTGTTCACATTCACACACACTGTCGCTCAAATTCACACACGCTCCCTGCTCTCACACACACATTCCCTGCTCACATTCACACACACACTGTCTGCTCACACGTACACTCCCTGCTCACATTCACACACACTCTCTGCTCACATTCACACACACACTCCCTGTTCACACATATACACTCCCTGCTCAAACATATACACTCCCTGCTCTCGTTCACACACACTCTCTGCTGAAACATACACACTCCCTGCTCACATTCACACACAAACTCCCAGCTCACATTTACACACATTTCCTGCTCACATTCACACACATTCCTAGCTCACATTGACACACACTCCTTGCTCACAGTCACACACACTCCCTGCTGAAACATACACTCTCCCTGCACACATTCACACACACTCTCTGTTCACACACACTCCCTGCTCACATTCACACACACTCCCTGCTCACATTCACACACACAATCTGCTCACATTCACACACACACACTCCCTGCTCAGACACACTCCCTGCTCACGTACACGCACACTGCCAGCTCACACATACGCACTCTCTGTTCACATTCACACACACTTCCTGCTCCCACATACACACTGCCTGCTCACATTCACACACAATCCCTGCTCACATTCAACAACACTACCCCTGCTCACACACACTGCATGCTCACATTCACACACATTCCCTGCTCACATTCACACACACAATCTGCTCACATTCACACACACTCCCTGCTCACACATATACATTCCCTGGTCAAACATATGCACTCCCTGCTCACACAAACTCTCTGCTCACATTCACACACACTCTGCTCACATTTACACACACACCCTGCTGTCACATACACACTCCCTGCTCACATTCACACACACTCCCTGCTCACATTTGCACACACTCTCTGCTCACCTTCACACAAACACACACACACACACACTCTCTCTCTCTGCTCACATTCACAGACACTCTCTGCTCACATTCACACACACTCCCTGCTCACATTCACACACACACTCTGCTCAAATTAAGACACACTCCCTGCTCACATTCACACACATTCCCTGCTCACATTCACACACATTCTCTGCTCACATTCACACACACTCCTTGCTCACACACTCACTCCCTGCTCACATTCACACGCACTCCCTGCTCATATTTACACACACTCCCTGCTCACATTCACACACACTCCCTGCTCACACATATACACTCCCTGCTCACATTCATAGACACTCCCTGCTCACAAATATACACTCCCTGCTCACATTCACAACATACACTGCTCACATTCGCAGACACACTCCCTGCTCACATTTACACACACTCCCTGTTCACATTCACACACACTGTCGCTCAAATTCACACACGCTCCCTGCTCTCACACACACATTCCCTGCTCACATTCACACACACACTGTCTGCTCACACGTACACTCCCTGCTCACATTCACACACACTCTCTGCTCACATTCACACACACACTCCCTGTTCACACATATACACTCCCTGCTCAAACATATACACTCCCTGCTCTCGTTCACACACACTCTCTGCTGAAACATACACACTCCCTGCTCACATTCACACACACTCTCTGTTCACACACACTCCCTGCTCACATTCACACACACACACTCCCTGCTCAGACATATATTCCCTGCTCACATACACGCATACTGCCTGCTCACACATACAAACTCCCTGCTCACATTCACACACTCTCCATGCTCACATTCACACACACTGTCTGCTCACATTCACACACACTCCCTGCTCACACTCAGACACACTCCCTGCTCACACATATACATTCCCTGCTCACACATACACACTCCCTGCTCACATTCACACACACTACCTGCTCACATTCACACGCACACTCCCGGTTCACATTCACACACACACCCTGCTGAAACATACACACTCCCTGCTCACACTCACACACACTCCCTGATCACATTCACACACACTCTCTGTTCATACACCCTCCCTGCTCACACATACACACATACGCTGCTGACATTCATACACATTCACCTCTCACATTCACACACAAACTCCCAGCTCACATTTACACACATTTGCTGCTCACATTCACACACATTCCTAGCTCACATTCACACACACTCCCTGCTCACATTCTCACACACTCCTTGCTCACAGTCACACACACTCCCTGCTGAAACATACACTCTCCCTGCACACATTCACACACACTCTCTGTTCACACACACTCCCTGCTCACATTCACACACACTCCCTGCTCACATTCACACACACAATCTGCTCACATTCACACACACACACTCCCTGCTCAGACACACTCCCTGCTCACGTACACACACACTGCCAGCTCACACATACACACTCCCTGTTCACATTCACACACACTCTGCTCACATTTACACACACACCCTGCTGTCACATACACACTCCCTGCTCACATTCACACACACTCCCTGCTCACATTTGCACACACTCTCTGCTCACCTTCACACACACACACACACACACACACACGCACACACACACTCTCTCTCTCTCTGCTCACATTCACAGACACTCCCTGCTCACATTCACACACGCTCCCTGCTCACATTCACACACACACTCTGCTCAAATTAAGACACACTCCCTGCTCACATTCACACACACTCCCTGCTCACATTCACACACACTCCCTGCTCACACATATACACTCCCTGCTCACATTCATAGACACTCTCTGCTCACAAATATACACTCCCTGCTCACATTCACAACATACACTGCTCACATTCGCAGACACACTCCCTGCTCACATTCACAGACACTCCCTGCTCACATTCACACACACACCCTGCTCACACATACACACTCCCTGCTCACATTTACACACACTCTCTGCTCACCTTCACACACACACACACACACACACACACACACTCTCTCTCTCTCTGCTCACATTCACAGACACTCCTGCTCACATTCACACACACTCCCTGCTCAGATTCACACACACACTCTGCTCAAATTAAGACACACTCCCTGCTCACATTCACACACACTCCCTGCTCACATTCACACACACTCTCTGCTCACACATATACACTCCCTGCTCACATTCATAGACACTCTCTGCTCACAAATATACACTCCCTGCTCACATTCACAACATACACTGCTCACATTCGCAGACACACTCCCTGCTCACATTTACACACACTCCCTGTTCACATTCACACACACTGTCGCTCAAATTCACACACACTCCCTGCTCTCACACACTCATTCCCTGCTCACATTCACACACACACTGTCTGCTCACACGTACACTCTCTGCTCACATTCACACACACTCTCTGCTCACATTCACACACACACTCCCTGTTCACACATATACACTCCCTGCTCAAACATATACACTCCCTGCTCTCGTTCACACACACTCTCTGCTGAAACATACACACTCCCTGCTCACATTCACACACACTCTCTGTTCACACACACTCCCTGCTCACATTCACACACACTCTCTGTTCACACACACTCCCTGCTCACATTCACACACACACACTCCCTGCTCAGACATATATTCCCTGCTCACATACACGCATACTGCCTGCTCACACATACAAACTCCCTGCTCACATTCACACACTCTCCATGCTCACATTCACACACACTGTCTGCTCACATTCACACACACTCCCTGCTCACACTCAGACACACTCCCTGCTCACACATATACATTCCCTGCTCACATTCACACGCACACTCCCGGTTCACATTCACACACACTCTCTATTCATACACCCTCCCTGCTCACACATACACACATACGCTGCTGATATTCATACACATTCACCTCTCACATTCACACACAAACTCCCAGCTCACATTTACACACATTTGCTGCTCACATTCACACACATTCCTAGCTCACATTCACACACACTCTCTGTTCACATTCACACACACTCTGCACACAATTACACACACTCCCTTCTCACACATACACACTCCCGGCTCACATTCACACACACTCTGCTCACAATTACACACACTCCCTTCTCACACATACACACTCCCTGCTCTTATTCACACACACTCCCTGTTCACATTCACACACACTCTCTCTTCGCGCACACTCCCTGCTCACATTCACACACACTCCCTGTTCACATTCACACACACTCCCTGTTCACATTCACACACATTCCCTGCTCACATTCACACACACACACTCCCTGCTGACACATACACTCCCTCCTAACACAACCTCCCTGCTCACACTCACACACTCTCCCTGCTCACACATATACACTCCCTGCTCACACATACACACTCCCTGCTCACTTTCACACACACTCCCTGCTCACATTCACACACACTCGCTGCTCACATTCACTCACACTCCCTGCTCACACAAACACTCCATGCTCACAGCCAGACACTCCCTGCTAACATTCACACTCACTCCCTGCTCACACATACACTCCCTGCTCACACAACCTCCCTGCTCACACTCACACACTCTCCCTGCTCACACATATACACTCCCTGCTCACTTTCACACACACTGCCTGCTCACACAAACACTCCATGCTCACAACCAGACACTCCCTGCTAACATTCACACATACTCACTGCTCACAGTCACACACAATCTCTACTCACATTTACACACACTCCCTGCTCACATTCACACACTCTCCCTGCTCACATTCACACACAATCCCTGCTCACACATATACACTCCCTGCTCACATTCACACTCTCACCCTTCTCACATTCACAAACACACCCTGCTCATACACACACATTCCCTGCTCACATTCATACACACTCCTTGCTCACACATATACATGCTGTGCTCACATTCACACACACTCCCTGCTCTCATTCACGCACTCCCTGCTCACACATGCACACTCCCTACTCACATTCACACACATTTCCTGCTCACACATACACACTGCCTGCTCACATTAACACACTCTCCCTGCTCACACACACTCCCACCTCACATTCACACACACTCCCTGTTCACATTCACATTCTTTCCCTGCTCACACATACACTCCCTCCTCACACAACCTCCCTGCTCACACTCACACACTCTCCCTGCTCACACATATACACTCCCTGCTGACACATACACACTCCCTGCTCACTTTCACACACACTCGCTGCTCACATTCCCTCACACTCCCTGCTCACACAAACACTCCATGCTCACACCCAGACACTCCCTGCTAACATTCACACATACTCACTGCTCACATTCACACACAATCTCTACTCACATTTACACACACTCCCTGCTCATACATGCACACTCCCTGCTCACATTCACACAAACTCCCTGTTTACATTCACACACATTCCCTGCTCACATTCACACACACACACTCCCTGCTCACACATACACTCCCTGTTCACACAACCTCCCTGCTCACACTCACACACTCTCCCTGCTCACACATATACACTCCCTGCTCACTTTCACACACACTCGCTGCTCACATTCACTCACACTCCCTGCTCACATTCGCACACACTGCCTGCTCACATTCACACACACTCTCTGCTCACATTCACACACACCCCCTGCTCACATTCACACACAATCCCTGCTCACACATATACACTTCCTGCTCACACATACACACTCCCTGCTCACATTCACCCTCTCACCCTTCTCACATTCACAAACACACCCTGCTCATACACACACATTCCCTGCTCACATTCATACACAATCATTGCTCACACATATACATGCTGTGCTCACATTCACACACACTCCCTGCTCTCATTCACACACACACCCTGCTCACACATACACACTCCCTGCTCACATTTACACACACTCTCTGCTCACCTTCACACACACACACACACTCTCTCTGCTCACATTCACAGACACTCCCTGCTCACATTCACACACACTCCCTGCTCACATTCACACACACACTCTGCTCAAATTAAGACATACTCCCTGCTCACATTCACACACATTCCCTGCTCACATTCACACACACTCCTTGTTCACACACTCACTCCCTGCTCACTTTCACACACACTCCCTGCTCATATTTACACACACTCCCTGCTCACATTCACACACACTCCCTGCTCACACATATACACTCCCTGCTCACATTCATAGACACTCCCTGCTCACAAATATACACTCCCTGCTCACATTCACAACATACACTGCTCACATTCGCAGACACACTCCCTGCTCACATTTACACACACTCCCTGTTCACATTCACACACACTGTCGCTCAAATTCACACACGCTCCCTGCTCTCACACACACATTCCCTGCTCACATTCACACACACACTGTCTGCTCACACGTACACTCCCTGCTCACATTCACACACACTCTCTGCTCACATTCACACACACACTCCCTGTTCACACATATACACTCCCTGCTCAAACATATACACTCCCTGCTCTCGTTCACACACACTCTCTGCTGAAACATACACACTCCCTGCTCACATTCACACACACTCTCTGTTCACACACACTCCCTGCTCACATTCACACACACACACTCCCTGCTCAGACATATATTCCCTGCTCACATACACGCATACTGCCTGCTCACACATACAAACTCCCTGCTCACATTCACACACTCTCCATGCTCACATTCACACACACTGTCTGCTCACATTCACACACACTCGCTGCTCACACTCAGACACACTCCCTGCTCACACATATAAATTCCCTGCTCACACATACACGCTCCCTGCTCACATTCACACACACTACCTGCTCACATTCACACGCACACTCCCGGTTCACATTCACACACACTCCCTGCTGAAACATACACCCTCCCTGCTCACACATACACACATACGCTGCTGACATTCATACACATTCACCTCTCACATTCACACACAAACTCCCAGCTCACATTTACACACATTTGCTGCTCACATTCACACACATTCCTAGCTCACATTCACACACACTCTCTGCTCACATTCACACACACTCCTTGCTCACAGTCACACACACTCTCTGCTGAAACATACACTCTCCCTGCACACATTCACACACACTCTCTGTTCACACACACTCCCTGCTCACATTCACACACACAATCTGCTCACATTCACACACACTCCCTGCTCACACATATACATTCCCTGGTCAAACATATGCACTCCCTGCTCACACAAACTCTCTGCTCACATTCACACACACTCTGCTCACATTTACACACACACCCTGCTGTCACATACACACTCCCTGCTCACATTCACACACACTCCCTGCTCACATTTGCACACACTCTCTGCTCACATTCACACACACTCCTTGCTCACAGTCACACACACTCTCTGCTGAAACATACACTCTCCCTGCACACATTCACACACACTCTCTGTTCACACACACTCCCTGCTCACATTCACACACACTCCCTGCTCACATTCACACACACAATCTGCTCACATTCACACACACACACTCCCTGCTCAGACACACTCCCTGCTCACGTACACACACACTGCCAGCTCACACATACGCACTCCCTGTTCACATTCACACACACTTCCTGCTCCCACATACACACTGCCTGCTCACATTCACACACAATCCCTGCTCACATTCAACAACACTACCCCTGCTCACACACACTGCATGCTCACATTCACACACATTCCCTGCTCACATTCACACACACAATCTGCTCACATTCACACACACTCCCTGCTCACACATATACATTCCCTGGTCAAACATATGCACTCCCTGCTCACACAAACTCTGTGCTCACATTCACACACACTCTGCTCACATTTACACACACACCCTGCTGTCACATACACACTCCCTGCTCACATTCACACACACTCCCTGCTCACATTTGCACACACTCTCTGCTCACCTTCACACACACACACACACACTCTCTCTCTGCTCACATTCACACACATTCCCTGCTCACATTCACACACATTCTCTGCTCACATTCACACACACTCCTTGCTCACACACTCACTCCCTGCTCACATTCACACGCACTCCCTGCTCATATTTACACACACTCCCTGCTCACATTCACAACATACACTGCTCACATTCGCAGACACACTCCCTGCTCACATTTACGCACACTCCCTGTTCACATTCACACACACTGTCGCTCAAATTCACACACGCTCCCTGCTCTCACACACACATTCCCTGCTCACATTCACACACACACTGTCTGCTCACACGTACACTCCCTGCTCACATTCACACACACTCTCTGCTCACATTCACACACACACTCCCTGTTCACACATATACACTCCCTGCTCAAACATATACACTCCCTGCTCTCGTTCACACACACTCTCTGCTGAAACATACACACTCCCTGCTCACATTCACACACACTCTCTGTTCACACACACTCCCTGCTCACATTCACACACACACACTCCCTGCTCAGACATATATTCCCTGCTCACATACACGCATACTGCCTGCTCACACATACAAACTCCCTGCTCACATTCACACACTCTCCATGCTCACATTCACACACACTGTCTGCTCACATTCACACACACTCCCTGCTCACACATATACATTCCCTGGTCAAACATATGCACTCCCTGCTCACACAAACTCTCTGCTCACATTCACACACACTCTGCTCACATTTACACACACACCCTGCTGTCACATACACACTCCCTGCTCACATTCACACACACTCCCTGCTCACATTTGCACACACTCTCTGCTCACCTTCACACACACACACACACACACACACACACACACACTCTCTGGTCACATTCACAGACACTCCCTGCTCACATTCACACACATACCCTGCTCACACATACACACTCCCTGCTCACATTTACACATACTCTCTGCTCACCTTCACACACACACACACACACACACACACTCTCTCTCTCTGCTCACATTCACAGACACTCTCTGCTCACATTCACACACACTCCCTGCTCACATTCACACACACACTCTGCTCAAATTAAGACACACTCCCTGCTCACATTCACACACATTCCCTGCTCACATTCACACACATTCTCTGCTCACATTCACACACACTCCTTGCTCACACACTCACTCCCTGCTCACATTCACACGCACTCCCTGCTCATATTTACACACACTCCCTGCTCACATTCACACACACTCCCTGCTCACACATATACACTCCCTGCTCACATTCATAGACACTCCCTGCTCACAAATATACACTCCCTGCTCACATTCACAACATACACTGCTCACATTCGCAGACACACTCCCTGCTCACATTTACGCACACTCCCTGTTCACATTCACACACACTGTCGCTCAAATTCACACACGCTCCCTGCTCTCACACACACATACCCTGCTCACATT
>NW_027278058.1:0-20434 GCF_030028105.1 Mobula birostris
TACAGAATCACTGTTTATTCAGGGTGAGGGTGACTGTTTAACTGTACAGAGTCACTGTTTATTCAGGGTGAGGGTCACTGTATAACTGTACAGAGTCACTGTTTATTCTGGGTGAGGGTCACTGTGGAACTGTACAGAGTCACTGTTTATTTAGAGTGAGGGTCACTGTGTAATTGTACAGAGTCACTGTTTATGCAGGGCGATTTTCACTCTTTGTGTAACTGTACAGAGTCACTGTTTATTCAGGGTGAGGGTCAGTGTGTAACTGTACAGAGTCACTGTTTATTAAGTGTGCGAGTCAATGTGTAACTGTACAGAGTCACTGTTTTATTGACGGTGTGGGTCACTGTGTAACTGTACAGAGTAACTGTTTCTTCAGGGTGAGGGTCACTGTGTAACTGTACAGAGTCACTGTTTATTCAGGGTGAGCGTTACTGTGTCACTGTACAGAGTCACTGTTTATTCAGGGTGAGGATCACTGTGTAACTGCACAGAGTCACTGTTTATTCAGGGTGAGGGTCACTGTCACTGTACGGAGTCACTGTTTATTCAGGGTGAGGGTCACTCACTGTGTAACTGTACAGAGTCACTGTTTACTCAGGGTGAGGGTCACTGTAACTGTACAGAGTCACTGTTTATTAAGGGTGCGGGTCACTGTGTCGCTGTATAGAGTCACTGTTTATTCTGGGTGAGGGTCACTCATTGTGTAACTGTACAGAGTCACTGTTTACTCAGGGTGAGGGTCACTCACTGTGTAACTGTGCAGAGTCACTGCTTATTCAGGGTGAGGGCGACTGTATAACTGTACAGAGTCACTGTTTATTCAGGGTGAGGGTCACTGTATAACTGTACAGAGTCACTGTGTATTCTGGGTGAGGGTCACTGTGGGACTGTACAGAGTCACTGTTTATTTAGAGTGAGGGTCACTGTGTAATTGTACAGAGTCACTGTTTATGCAGGGCGATTTTCACTCTTTGTGTCACTGTACAGAGTCACTGTTCATTCAGGGGGAGGGTCAGTGTGTAACTGTACAGAGTCACTGTTTATTAAGTGTGAGAGTCAATGTGTAACTGTACAGAGTCGCTGTTTTATTGACGGTGAGGGTCACTGTGTAACTGTACAGAATAACTGTTTCTTCAGGGTGAGGGTCACTGTGTAATTGTACAGAGTCACTGTTTATTCAGGGTGAGGATCACTGTGTAACTGTACAGAGTCACTGTTTATTCAGGGTGAGGGTCACTGTGTAACTGTACAGAGTCACTGTTTATTCAGGGTGAGGGTCACTGTGTAATTGTACAGAGTCACTGTTTATTCCGGTTGAGGGTCACTCGCTGTGTAAATGTGCAGGGTCACTGTTTATTCAGGGTGAGGATCACTCAGTGTGTAACTGTACAGACTCACTGCTAGCTCAGGGTGAGGGTCACTGTGTAACTGTACAGAGTCACTGTTTATTCCGGGTGAGGGTCAGAAGCTGTGTAAATGTACAGGGTCACTGTTTATTCAGGGTGAGGATCAGTCACTGTGTAACTGTACAGAGTCACTATTTACTCAGGATGAGGGTCACTGTGTAACTGTACAGAGTCACTGTTTATTCAGGGTGAGGGTCACTGTGTAACTGTACAGAGTGAATGTTTATTCAGTGTGAGGGCCATTCACTGTGTAACTGTACAGAATCACTGTTTATTCAGGGTGTGGGTCACTCTGTCTTGTACAGAGTCACTGTTTTATTGAGGGTGAGAGTCACTGTGTAACTGTACAAAGTCACTGTTTATTCTGGGTGAGGGTCACTCATTGTGTAACTGTAGAGAGTCACTGTTTATTCAGGGTGACGGTCACTGTGTAACTGTACAGAGTCACTGTTTACTCAGGGTGAGGGTCACTCACTGTGTAACTGTGCAGAGTCATTGCTTATTCAGGGTGAGGGTCACTGTGTAACTGTACAGAGTCACTGTTTATTCAGGGTGAGGGTGACTGTATAACTGTACAGAGTCACTGTTTATTCAGGGTGAGGGTCACTCTGTAACTGTACAAAGTCACTGTTTATTCAGGGTGAGGGTCACTGTAACTTTACAGAGTCACTGTTTATTCAGGGTGAGGGTCACTGTGCAATTGTACAGAGCCATTGTTTATTCAGTGTGAGGGTTACTGTGTCACTCTACAGAGTCACTGTTCATTCAGGGTGAGGGTCACTGTGTAACTGTGCAGGGTCACTGTATAGCTGTGCAGAGTTACTGTTTATTAAGGATGAGGGTCACTGTGTAACTGTACAGAGTCACTTTTTATTCAGGGTGAGGGTCACTGTGCAATTGTACAGAGTCATTGTTTATTCAGTGTGAGGGTTACTGTATCACTCTACAGAGTCACTGTTCATTCAGGGTGAGGGTCACTGTTTAACTGGACAGGGTCACTGTTCATTCAGGGTGAGGTTCACTGTGTAACTGTTCAGAGTCACTGTTTATTCTGGGTGAGGGTCACTCATTGTGTAACTGTACAGAGTCATTGTTTATTCAGGGTAAGGGTCACTGTGTAACTGTACAGAGTCACTGTTTATTCAGGGTGAGGGTCACTGTGTAACTGTACAAAGTCACTGTTTATTCAGGGTGAGGGTTACTGAGTCACTGTACAGAGTCACTGTTTATTCAGGATGAGGGTCAGTGTGTAACTGTACAGGGTCACTGTTTATTCAGGGTGACGGTCACTGTATAACTGTACAGAATCACTGTTTATTCAGGGTGAGGGTGACTGTTTAACTGTACAGAGTCACTGTTTATTCAGGGTGAGGGTCACTGTATAACTGTACAGAGTCACTGTTTATTCTGGGTGAGGGTCACTGTGGAACTGTACAGAGTCACTGTTTATTTAGAGTGAGGGTCACTGTGTAATTGTACAGAGTCACTGTTTATGCAGGGCGATTTTCACTCTTTGTGTAACTGTACAGAGTCACTGTTTATTCAGGGTGAGGGTCAGTGTGTAACTGTACAGAGTCACTGTTTATTAAGTGTGCGAGTCAATGTGTAACTGTACAGAGTCACTGTTTTATTGACGGTGTGGGTCACTGTGTAACTGTACAGAGTAACTGTTTCTTCAGGGTGAGGGTCACTGTGTAACTGTACAGAGTCACTGTTTATTCAGGGTGAGCGTTACTGTGTCACTGTACAGAGTCACTGTTTATTCAGGGTGAGGATCACTGTGTAACTGTACAGAGTCACTGTTTATTGAGGACGAGGGTCACTGTGTAACTCTACAGAGTCACTGTTTATTCAGGGTGAGGGTCACTCACTGTGTAACTGTACAGAGTCACTGTTTTATTGAGGTTGAGGGTCACTGTATGACTGCACAGAGTCACTGTTTATTCAGGGTGAGGGTCACTGTGTAAATGTACAGAGTCACTGTTTATTCCGGGTGAGGGTCACACGCTGTGTAAATGTACAGGGTCACTGTTTATTCAGGGTGAGGATCACTCACTGTGTAACTGTACAGAGTCACGATTTACTCAGGATGAGGGTCACTGTGTAACTGTACAGAATCACTGTTTATTCAGCGTGAGGGTCACTCACTGTGTAACTGTACGGAGTCACTGTTTATTCAGGGTGAGGGTCACTGTGTAACTGTACAGAGTGAAAGTCTATTCAGCGTGAGGGTCATTCACTGTGTAACTGTACAGAATCACTGTTTATTCAGGGTGTGGGTCACTCTGTCTTGTACAGAATCACTGTTTTATTGAGGGTGAGAGTCACTGTGTAACTGTACAGAGTCACCATTTATTCAGGGTGAGGGTCACTGTAACTTTACAGAGTCACTGTTTATTCAGGGTGAGGGTCACAGTGTAACTGTACAGAGTCACTGTTTATTCAGGGTGAAGATCACTGTGTAACTTTACAGAGTCACTGTTCATTCAGGGTGAGGGTCACTGTGTAACTGTGCAGGGTCACTGTATAACTGTGCAGAGTCACTGTTTATTAAGGATGAGGGTCACTGTGTAACTGTACAGAGTCACTTTTTATTCAGGGTGAGGGTCACTCATTGTGTAACTGTACAGAGTCATTGTTTATTCAGGGTAAGGGTCACTGTGTAACTGTACAGAATCACTGTTTATTCAGGGTGTGGGTCACTCTGTCTTGTACAGAGTCACTGTTTTATTGAGGGTGAGAGTCACTGTGTAACTGTACAGAGTCACTGTTTATTAAGGGTGAGGGACACTGTGTAACTGTACAGAGTCACTGTTTATTCAGGGTGAGGGTCACTGTAACTTTACAGTCACTGTTTATTCAGGGTGAGGGTCACAGTGTAACTATACAGAGTCACTGTTTATTCAGGGTGAGGGTCACTCACTGTGTAACTGTACAGAGTCACTGTTTACTCAGGGTGAGGGTCACTGTAACTGTACCGAGTCACTGTCTATTAAGGGTGAGGGTCACTGTGTAACTGTATAGAGTCACTGTTTATTCTGGGTGAGGGTCAGTCATTGTGTAACTGTACAGAGTCATTGTTTATTCAGGGTAAGGGTCACTGTGTAACTGTACAGAGTCACTGTTTATTCAGGGTGAGGGTCACTCACTGTGTAACTGTACAGAGTCACTGTTTATTCAGGGTGACGGTCACTGTAACTGTACAGAGTCACTGTTTACTCAGGGTGAGGGTCACTCACTGTGGAACTGTGCAGAGTCACTGCTTATTCAGGGTGAGGGTCACTGTGTAACTGTACAGAGTCACTGTCTATTCAGGGTGAGGGTGACTGTATAACTGTACAGAGTCACTGTTTATTCAGGGTGAGGGTCACTGTATAACTGTACAGAGTCACTGTTTATTCTGGGTGAGGGTCACTGTGGAACTGTACAGAGTCACTGTTTATTTAGAGTGAGGGTCATTGTGTAATTGTACAGAGTCACTGTTTATGCAGGGCGATTTTCACTCTTTGTGTAACTGTACAGAGTCACTGTTTATTCAGGGTGAGGGTCAGTGTGTAACTGTACAGAGTCACTGTTTTATTGACGGTGCGGGTCACTGTGTAACTGTACAGAGTAACTGTTTCTTCAGGGTGAGGGTCACTGTGTAACTGTACAGAGTCACTGTTTATTCAGGGTGAGGGTCACTGTGTCACTGGACAGAGTCACTGTTTATTCAGGGTGAGGATCACTGTGTAACTGTACAGAGTCACTGTTTATTCCGGGTGAGGGTCACTGTGTAACTGTACAGAGTCACTGTTTATTCAGGGTGAGGGTTACTCACTGTGTAACTGTACTGAGTCACTGTTTTATTGAGGGTGTGGGTCACTCGCTGTGTAAATGTAGAGGGTCACTGTTTATTCAGGGTGAGGATCACTCACTGTGTAACTGTACAGACTCACTGCTAGCTCAGGGTTAGGGTGATTGTGTAACTGTAGAGAGTCACTGTTTATTCCGGGTGAGGGTCACATGCTGTGCAAATGTACAGGGTCACTGTTTATTCAGGGTGAGGGTCACTCACTGTGTAACTGTACAGAGTCACTATTTACTCAGGGTGAGGGTCACTGTGTAAATGTACAGACTCACTGTTTATTCAGGGTGAGGGTCACTCACTGTGTAACTGTACAGAGTCACTGTTTATTAAGGGTGAGGGTGACTGTGCAACTGTACAGAGTCACTGTTTATGAAGGGTGAGCGTCACTGTGTAACTGTACAGAGTCACTGATTATTCAGGAAGAGGGTTACTCACTGTGTCACTGTATAGAGTCACTGTTTATTCAGGGTGAGGGTTGCTCACTGTGTAATTGTACAGAGTCACTGTTTATTCAGGGTGAGGGTCACTCATTGTGTAACTTTACAGGGTCACTGTGTATTCAGGGTGAGGGTAACTCATTGAGTAACTGTACAGAGTCAATGTTTATTCAGGGTGAGGGTCACTGTGTAACTGTACAGAGTCACTGTTTATTCAGGGTTAGGGTCACTGTGTAACTGTACAGAGTCACTGTCTATTCAGGGTGAGGGTCTGGGTAACTCTACAGAGTCGCTGTTTATTCAGGGTGAGGGTCACTGTGTAACTGTACAGAGTCACAGTTTCTTCAGGGTGACTGTGTAACTATACAGAGTAACTGTTTATTCAGGCTGAGGGTCTGGGTAACTCTACAGAGTCGCTGTTTATTAAGGATGAGGGTCACTGTGTAACTGTACAGAGTCACTTTTTATTCAGGGTGAGGGTCACTCATTGTGTAACTGTACAGAGTCATTGTTTATTCAGGGTAAGGGTCACTGTGTCACTGTACAGAATCACTGTTTATTCAGGGTGTGGGTCACTCTGTCTTGTACAGAGTCACTGTTTTATTGAGGGTGAGAGTCACTGTGTAACTGTACAGAGTCACTGTTTATTAAGGGTGAGGGACACTGTGTAACTGTACAGAGTCACTGTTTATTCAGGGTGAGGGTCACTGTAACTTTACAGTCACTGTTTATTCAGGGTGAGGGTCACTCACTGTGTAACTGTACAGAGTCACTGTTTACTCAGGGTGAGGGTCACTGTAACTGTACCGAGTCACTGTCTATTAAGGGTGAGCGTCACTGTGTAACTGTATAGAGTCACTGTTTATTCTGGGTGAGGGTCACTCATTGTGTAACTGTACAGAGTCATTGTTTATTCAGGGTAAGGGTCACTGTGTAACTGTACAGAGTCACTGTTTATTCAGGGTGAGGGTCACTCACTGTGTAACTGTACAGAGTCACTGTTTATTCAGGGTGACGGTCACTGTAACTGTACAGAGTCACTGTTTACTCAGGGCGAGGGTCACTCACTGTGTAACTGTGCAGAGTCACTGCTTATTCAGGGTGAGGGTCACTGTGTAACTGTACAGAGTCACTGTCTATTCAGGGTGAGGGTGACTGTATAACTGTACAGAGTCACTGTTTATTCAGGGTGAGGGTCACTGTATAACTGTACAGAGTCACTGTTTATTCTGGGTGAGGGTCACTGTGGAACTGTACAGAGTCACTGTTTATTTAGAGTGAGGGTCATTGTGTAATTGTACAGAGTCACTGTTTATGCAGGGCGATTTTCACTCTTTGTGTAACTGTACAGAGTCACTGTTTATTCAGGGTGAGGGTCAGTGTGTAACTGTACAGAGTCACTGTTTTATTGACGGTGCGGGTCACTGTGTAACTGTACAGAGTAACTGTTTCTTCAGGGTGAGGGTCACTGTGTAACTGTACAGAGTCACTGTTTATTCAGGGTGAGGGTCACTGTGTCACTGGACAGAGTCACTGTTTATTCAGGGTGAGGATCACTGTGTAACTGTACAGAGTCACTGTTTATTCCGGGTGAGGGTCACTGTGTAACTGTACAGAGTCAATGTTTATTCAGGGTGAGGGTTACTCACTGTGTAACTGTACAGAGTCACTGTTTTATTGAGGGTGTGGGTCACTCGCTGTGTAAATGTAGAGGGTCACTGTTTATTCAGGGTGAGGATCACTCACTGTGTAACTGTACAGACTCACTGCTAGCTCAGGGTTAGGGTGATTGTGTAACTGTAGAGAGTCACTGTTTATTCCGGGTGAGGGTCACATGCTGTGCAAATGTACAGGGTCACTGTTTATTCAGGGTGAGGGTCACTCACTGTGTAACTGTACAGAGTCACTATTTACTCAGGGTGAGGGTCACTGTGTAAATGTACAGACTCACTGTTTATTCAGGGTGAGGGTCACTCACTGTGTAACTGTACAGAGTCACTGTTTATTAAGGGTGAGGGTGACTGTGCAACTGTACAGAGTCACTGTTTATGAAGGGTGAGCGTCACTGTGTAACTGTACAGAGTCACTGATTATTCAGGAAGAGGGTTACTCACTGTGTCACTGTATAGAGTCACTGTTTATTCAGGGTGAGGGTTGCTCACTGTGTAATTGTACAGAGTCACTGTTTATTCAGGGTGAGGGTCACTCATTGTGTAACTTTACAGGGTCACTGTGTATTCAGGGTGAGGGTAACTCATTGAGTAACTGTACAGAGTCAATGTTTATTCAGGGTGAGGGTCACTGTGTAACTGTACAGAGTCACTGTTTATTCAGGGTTAGGGTCACTGTGTAACTGTACAGAGTCACTGTCTATTCAGGGTGAGGGTCTGGGTAACTCTACAGAGTCGCTGTTTATTCAGGGTGAGGGTCACTGTGTAACTGTACAGAGTCACAGTTTCTTCAGGGTGACTGTGCAACTATACAGAGTAACTGTTTATTCAGGGTGAGGGTCTCTATGTCACTGTATAGAGTCACTGTTTATTCAGGGTGTGGGTCAGTCACTGTGTAACTGTACAGAGTCACTGTTCATTCAGGGTGAGGGTCACTGTGTAACTGTACAGAATCACTGTTTATTCAGGGTGAGGGTCACTCACTGTGTCACTGTACAGAGTCACTGTTTATTCAGGGTGAGGGTCACTGTAACTGTACAGAGTCTCTGTTTATTCAGGGTGAGGGTCACTGTGTAACTGTACAGAGTCACGGTTTATTCAGGGTGAGGGTCAGTGTGTAACTGTACAGAGTCACTGTTTACTCAGGGTGAGGGTCACTCACTGTGTAACTGTACAGAGTCACTGTTTATTCAGGGTGACGGTCACTGTGTAACTGTACAGAGTCACTGTTTATTTAGAGTGAGGATCACTGTGTAATTGTACAGAGTCACTGTTTATGCAGGGCGATTTTCACTCTTTGTGTAACTGTACAGAGTCACTGTTTATTCAGGGTGAGGGTCAGTGTGTAACTGTACAGAGTCACTGTTTATTAAGTGTGCGAGTCAATGTGTAACTGTACAGAGTCACTGTTTTATTGACGGTGTGGGTCACTGTGTAACTGTACAGAGTAACTGTTTCTTCAGGGTGAGGGTCACTGTGTAACTGTACAGAGTCACTGTTTACTCAGGGTGAGGGTCACTGTGTAACTGTACAGAGTCACTGTTTATTCAGGGTGAGGGTCACTGTGTAACTGTACAGAGTCACTGCTTATTCAGGATGAGGGTCAGTGTGTAACTGTACAGGGTCACTGTTTATTCAGGGTGACGGTCACTGTATAACTGTACAGAATCACTGTTTATTCAGGGTGAGGGTCACTGTGTAACTGTACAGAGTGAATGTTTATTCAAGGTGAGGGTCATTCACTGTGTAACTGTACAGAATCACTGTTTATTCAGGGTGTGGGTCACTGTATCTTGTACAGAGTCACTGTTTTATTGAGGGTGAGAGTCACTGTGTTACTGTACAGAGTCACTGTTTATTTAGGGTGAGGGTCACTGTAACTTTACAGTCACTGTTTATTCAGGGTGAGGGTCACAGTGTAACTATACAGAGTCACTGTTTATTCAGGGTGAGGGTCACTCAATGTGTAACTGTACAGAGTCACTGTTTATTAAGGGTGAGGGTTACTGTGTAACTGTATAAAGTCACTGTTTATTCTGGGTGAGGGTCACTCATTGTGTAACTGTACAGAGTCACTGTTTATTAAGGATGAGGGTCACTGTGTAACTGTACGGAGTCACTGTTTATTAAGGGTGAGGGTCACACACTGTAACTATACAGAGTCACTGTTTATTCAGGGTGAGGGTCACTGTGTAACTGTACAGAGTCACTGTTTATTAAGGGTGCGGGTCACTGTGTCGCTGTATAGAGTCATTGTTTATTCTGGGTGAGGGTCACTCATTATGTAACTGTAGAGAGTCACTGTTTATTCAGGGTGACAGTCACTGTGTAACTGTACAGAGTCACTGTTTACTCAGTGTGAGGGTCACTCACTGTAACTGTGCAGAGTCACTGCTTATTCAGGGTGAGGGTCACTGTGTAACTGTACAGAGTCACTGTTTATTCAGTGTGAGGGTCACTGTATAACTGTACAGAGTCACTGTTTATTCTGGGTGAGGGTCACTGTGGAACTGTACAGAGTCACTGTTTATTCAGGGTGAGGGTCACTGTGTAACTGTACAGAGTCACTGCTTATTCAGGATGAGGGTCAGTGTGTAACTGTACAGGGTCACTGTTTATTCAGGGTGACGGTCACTGTATAACTGTACAGAATCACTGTTTATTCAGGGTGAGGGTCACTGTGTAACTGTACAGAGTGAATGTTTATTCAAGGTGAGGGTCATTCACTGTGTAACTGTACAGAATCACTGTTTATTCAGGGTGTGGGTCACTGTATCTTGTACAGAGTCACTGTTTTATTGAGGGTGAGAGTCACTGTGTTACTGTACAGAGTCACTGTTTATTTAGGGTGAGGGTCACTGTAACTTTACAGTCACTGTTTATTCAGGGTGAGGGTCACAGTGTAACTATACAGAGTCACTGTTTATTCAGGGTGAGGGTCACTCAATGTGTAACTGTACAGAGTCACTGTTTATTAAGGGTGAGGGTTACTGTGTAACTGTATAAAGTCACTGTTTATTCTGGGTGAGGGTCACTCATTGTGTAACTGTACAGAGTCACTGTTTATTAAGGATGAGGGTCACTGTGTAACTGTACGGAGTCACTGTTTATTAAGGGTGAGGGTCACTCACTGTAACTATACAGAGTCACTGTTTATTCAGGGTGAGGGTCACTGTGTAACTGTACAGAGTCACTGTTTATTAAGGGTGCGGGTCACTGTGTCGCTGTATAGAGTCATTGTTTATTCTGGGTGAGGGTCACTCATTATGTAACTGTAGAGAGTCACTGTTTATTCAGGGTGACAGTCACTGTGTAACTGTACAGAGTCACTGTTTACTCAGTGTGAGGGTCACTCACTGTAACTGTGCAGAGTCACTGCTTATTCAGGGTGAGGGTCACTGTGTAACTGTACAGAGTCACTGTTTATTCAGGGTGAGGGTCACTGTATAACTGTACAGAGTCACTGTTTATTCTGGGTGAGGGTCACTGTGGAACTGTACAGAGTCACTGTTTATTTAGAGTGAGGGTCACTGTGTAATTGTACAGAGTCACTGTTTATGCAGGGCGATTTTCACTCTTTGTGTAACTGTACAGAGTCACTGTTTATTCAGGGTGAGGGTCACTGTAACTTTACAGTCACTGTTTATTCAGGGTGAGGGTCACAGTGTAACTATACAGAGTCACTGTTTATTCAGGGTGAGGGTCACTCACTGTGTAACTGTACAGAGTCACTGTTTACTCAGGGTGAGGGTCACTGTAACTGTACCGAGTCACTGTCTATTAAGGGTGAGGGTCACTGTGTAACTGTATAGAGTCACTGTTTATTCTGGGTGAGGGTCACTCATTGTGTAACTGTACAGAGTCATTGTTTATTCAGGGTAAGGGTCACTGTGTAACTGTACAGAGTCACTGTTTATTCAGGGTGAGGGTCACTCACTGTGTAACTGTACAGAGTCACTGTTTATTCAGGGTGACGGTCACTGTAACTGTACAGAGTCACTGTTTACTCAGGGCGAGGGTCACTCACTGTGTAACTGTGCAGAGTCACTGCTTATTCAGGGTGAGGGTCACTGTGTAACTGTACAGAGTCACTGTCTATTCAGGGTGAGGGTGACTGTATAACTGTACAGAGTCACTGTTTATTCAGGGTGAGGGTGACTGTATAACTGTACAGAGTCACTGTTTATTCTGGGTGAGGGTCACTGTGGAACTGTACAGAGTCACTGTTTATTTAGAGTGAGGGTCATTGTGTAATTGTACAGAGTCACTGTTTATGCAGGGCGATTTTCACTCTTTGTGTAACTGTACAGAGTCACTGTTTATTCAGGGTGAGGGTCAGTGTGTAACTGTACAGAGTCACTGTTTTATTGACGGTGCGGGTCACTGTGTAACTGTACAGAGTAACTGTTTCTTCAGGGTGAGGGTCACTGTGTAACTGTACAGAGTCACTGTTTATTCAGGGTGAGGGTCACTGTGTCACTGGACAGAGTCACTGTTTATTCAGGGTGAGGATCACTGTGTAACTGTACAGAGTCACTGTTTATTCCGGGTGAGGGTCACTGTGTAACTGTACAGAGTCACTGTTTTATTGAGGGTGTGGGTCACTCGCTGTGTAAATGTAGAGGGTCACTGTTTATTCAGGGTGAGGATCACTCACTGTGTAACTGTACAGACTCACTGCTAGCTCAGGGTTAGGGTGATTGTGTAACTGTAGAGAGTCACTGTTTATTCCGGGTGAGGGTCACATGCTGTGCAAATGTACAGGGTCACTGTTTATTCAGGGTGAGGGTCACTCACTGTGTAACTGTACAGAGTCACTATTTACTCAGGGTGAGGGTCACTGTGTAAATGTACAGACTCACTGTTTATTCAGGGTGAGGGTCACTCACTGTGTAACTGTACAGAGTCACTGTTTATTAAGGGTGAGGGTGACTGTGCAACTGTACAGAGTCACTGTTTATGAAGGGTGAGCGTCACTGTGTAACTGTACAGAGTCACTGATTATTCAGGAAGAGGGTTACTCACTGTGTCACTGTATAGAGTCACTGTTTATTCAGGGTGAGGGTTGCTCACTGTGTAATTGTACAGAGTCACTGTTTATTCAGGGTGAGGGTCACTCATTGTGTAACTTTACAGGGTCACTGTGTATTCAGGGTGAGGGTAACTCATTGAGTAACTGTACAGAGTCAATGTTTATTCAGGGTGAGGGTCACTGTGTAACTGTACAGAGTCACTGTTTATTCAGGGTTAGGGTCACTGTGTAACTGTACAGAGTCACTGTCTATTCAGGGTGAGGGTCTGGGTAACTCTACAGAGTCGCTGTTTATTCAGGGTGAGGGTCACTGTGTAACTGTACAGAGTCACAGTTTCTTCAGGGTGACTGTGTAACTATACAGAGTAACTGTTTATTCAGGGTGAGGGTCTCTATGTCACTGTATAGAGTCACTGTTTATTCAGGGTGAGGGTCACTGTGTAACTGTACAGAATCACTGTTTATTCAGGGTGAGGGTCACTCACTGTGTCACTGTACAGAGTCACTGTTTATTCAGGGTGAGGGTCACTGTAACTGTACAGAGTCTCTGTTTATTCAGGGTGAGGGTCACTGTGTAACTGTACAGAGTCACTGTTTATTCAGGGTGAGGGTCAGTGTGTAACTGTACAGAGTCACTGTTTACTCAGGGTGAGGGTCACTCACTGTGCAACTGTACAGAGTCACTGTTTATTCAGGGTGACGGTCACTGTGTAACTGTACAGAGTCACTGTTTATTTAGAGTGAGGATCACTGTGTAATTGTACAGAGTCACTGTTTATGCAGGGCGATTTTCACTCTTTGTGTAACTGTACAGAGTCACTGTTTATTCAGGGTGAGGGTCAGTGTGTAACTGTACAGAGTCACTGTTTATTAAGTGTGCGAGTCAATGTGTAACTGTACAGAGTCACTGTTTTATTGACGGTGTGGGTCACTGTGTAACTGTACAGAGTAACTGTTTCTTCAGGGTGAGGGTCACTGTGTAACTGTACAGAGTCACTGTTTACTCAGGGTGAGGGTCACTGTGTAACTGTACAGAGTCACTGTTTATTCAGGGTGAGGGTCACTGTGTAACTGTACAGAGTCACTGCTTATTCAGGATGAGGGTCAGTGTGTAACTGTACAGGGTCACTGTTTATTCAAGGTGACGGTCACTGTATAACTGTACAGAATCACTGTTTATTCAGGGTGAGGGTCACTGTGTAACTGTACAGAGTGAATGTTTATTCAAGGTGAGGGTCATTCACTGTGTAACTGTACAGAATCACTGTTTATTCAGGGTGTGGGTCACTGTATCTTGTACAGAGTCACTGTTTTATTGAGGGTGAGAGTCACTGTGTTACTGTACAGAGTCACTGTTTATTCAGGGTGAGGGTCACTGTAACTTTACAGTCACTGTTTATTCAGGGTGAGGGTCACAGTGTAACTATACAGAGTCACTGTTTATTCAGGGTGAGGGTCACTCAATGTGTAACTGTACAGAGTCACTGTTTATTAAGGGTGAGGGTTACTGTGTAACTGTATAAAGTCACTGTTTATTCTGGGTGAGGGTCACTCATTGTGTAACTGTACAGAGTCACTGTTTATTAAGGATGAGGGTCACTGTGTAACTGTACGGAGTCACTGTTTATTAAGGGTGAGGGTCACTCACTGTAACTATACAGAGTCACTGTTTATTCAGGGTGAGGGTCACTGTGTAACTGTACAGAGTCACTGTTTATTAAGGGTGCGGGTCACTGTGTCGCTGTATAGAGTCATTGTTTATTCTGGGTGAGGGTCACTCATTATGTAACTGTAGAGAGTCACTGTTTATTCAGGGTGACAGTCACTGTGTAACTGTACAGAGTCACTGTTTACTCAGTGTGAGGGTCACTCACTGTAACTGTGCAGAGTCACTGCTTATTCAGGGTGAGGGTCACTGTGTAACTGTACAGAGTCACTGTTTATTCAGGGTGAGGGTCACTGTATAACTGTACAGAGTCACTGTTTATTCTGGGTGAGGGTCACTGTGGAACTGTACAGAGTCACTGTTTATTTAGAGTGAGGGTCACTGTGTAATTGTACAGAGTCACTGTTTATGCAGGGCGATTTTCACTCTTTGTGTAACTGTACAGAGTCACTGTTTATTCAGGGTGAGGGTCAGTGTGTAACTGTACAGAGTCACTGTTTATTAAGTGTGCGAGTCAATGTGTAACTGTAGAGAGTCACTGTTTTATTGACGGTGTGGGTCACTGTGTAACTGTACAGAGTAACTGTTTCTTCAGGGTGAGGGTCACTGTGTAACTGTACAGAGTCACTGTTTATTCAGGGTGAGGGTTACTGTGTCACTGTACAGAGTCACTGTTTATTCAGGGTGAGGATCACTGTGTAACTGTACAGAGTCACTGTTTATTGAGGGCGAAGGTCACTGTGTAACTGCACAGAGTCACTGTTTATTCAGGGTGAGGGTCACTGTGTAACTGTACAGAGTCACTGTTTATTCCGGGTGAGGGTCACACGCTGTGTAAATGTACAGGGTCACGGTTTATTCAGGGTGAGGATCACTCACTGTGTAACTGTACAGAGTCACGATTTACTCAGGATGAGGGTCACTGTGTAACTGTACAGAATCACTGTTTATTCAGGGTGAGGGTCACTCACTGTGTAACTGTACAGAGTCACTGTTTATTCAGGGTGAGGGTCACTGTGTAACTGTACAGAGTGAAAGTTTATTCAGCGTGAGGGTCATTCACTGTGTAACTGTACAGAATCACTGTTTATTCAGGGTGTGGGTCACTCTGTCTTGTACAGAGTCACTGTTTTATTGAGGGTGAGAGTCACTGTGCAACTGTACAGAGTCACCATTTATTGAGGGTGAGGGTCAATGTAACTTTACAGAGTCACTGTTTATTCAGGGTGAGGGTCACAGTGTAACTGTACAGAGTCACTGTTTATTCAGGGTGAAGATCACTGTGTAACTTTACAGAGTCACTGTTTATTCAGGGTGAGGGTCACTGTGCAATTGTACAGAGTCACTGTTTATTCAGGGTGAGGGTCACTGTGTCACTGGACAGAGTCACTGTTTATTCAGGGTGAGGATCACTGTGTAACTGTACAGAGTCACTGTTTATTCCGGGTGAGGGTCACTGTGTAACTGTACAGAGTCACTGTTTATTCAGGGTGAGGGTTACTCACTGTGTAACTGTACAGAGTCACTGTTTTATTGAGGGTGTGGGTCACTCGCTGTGTAAATGTAGAGGGTCACTGTTTATTCAGGGTGAGGATCACTCACTGTGTAACTGTACAGACTCACTGCTAGCTCAGGGTTAGGGTGATTGTGTAACTGTAGAGAGTCACTGTTTATTCCGGGTGAGGGTCACATGCTGTGCAAATGTACAGGGTCACTGTTTATTCAGGGTGAGGGTCACTCACTGTGTAACTGTACAGAGTCACTATTTACTCAGGGTGAGGGTCACTGTGTAAATGTACAGACTCACTGTTTATTCAGGGTGAGGGTCACTCACTGTGTAACTGTACAGAGTCACTGTTTATTAAGGGTGAGGGTGACTGTGCAACTGTACAGAGTCACTGTTTATGAAGGGTGAGCGTCACTGTGTAACTGTACAGAGTCACTGATTATTCAGGAAGAGGGTTACTCACTGTGTCACTGTATAGAGTCACTGTTTATTCAGGGTGAGGGTTGCTCACTGTGTAATTGTACAGAGTCACTGTTTATTCAGGGTGAGGGTCACTCATTGTGTAACTTTACAGGGTCACTGTGTATTCAGGGTGAGGGTAACTCATTGAGTAACTGTACAGAGTCAATGTTTATTCAGGGTGAGGGTCACTGTGTAACTGTACAGAGTCACTGTTTATTCAGGGTTAGGGTCACTGTGTAACTGTACAGAGTCACTGTCTATTCAGGGTGAGGGTCTGGGTAACTCTACAGAGTCGCTGTTTATTCAGGGTGAGGGTCACTGTGTAACTGTACAGAGTCACAGTTTCTTCAGGGTGACTGTGTAACTATACAGAGTAACTGTTTATTCAGGGTGAGGGTCTCTATGTCACTGTATAGAGTCACTGTTTATTCAGGGTGTGGGTCAGTCACTGTGTAACTGTACAGAGTCACTGTTCATTCAGGGTGAGGGTCACTGTGTAACTGTACAGAATCACTGTTTATTCAGGGTGAGGGTCACTCACTGTGTCACTGTACAGAGTCACTGTTTATTCAGGGTGAGGGTCACTGTAACTGTACAGAGTCTCTGTTTATTCAGGGTGAGGGTCACTGTGTAACTGTACAGAGTCACTGTTTATTCAGGGTGAGGGTCAGTGTGTAACTGTACAGAGTCACTGTTTACTCAGGGTGAGGGTCACTCACTGTGTAACTGTACAGAGTCACTGTTTATTCAGGGTGACGGTCACTGTGTAACTGTACAGAGTCACTGTTTATTTAGAGTGAGGATCACTGTGTAATTGTACAGAGTCACTGTTTATGCAGGGCGATTTTCACTCTTTGTGTAACTGTACAGAGTCACTGTTTATTCAGGGTGAGGGTCAGTGTGTAACTGTACAGAGTCACTGTTTATTAAGTGTGCGAGTCAATGTGTAACTGTACAGAGTCACTGTTTTATTGACGGTGTGGGTCACTGTGTAACTGTACAGAGTAACTGTTTCTTCAGGGTGAGGGTCACTGTGTAACTGTACAGAGTCACTGTTTACTCAGGGTGAGGGTCACTGTGTAACTGTACAGAGTCACTGTTTATTCAGGGTGAGGGTCACTGTGTAACTGTACAGAGTCACTGCTTATTCAGGATGAGGGTCAGTGTGTAACTGTACAGGGTCACTGTTTATTCAGGGTGACGGTCACTGTATAACTGTACAGAATCACTGTTTATTCAGGGTGAGGGTCACTGTGTAACTGTACAGAGTGAATGTTTATTCAAGGTGAGGGTCATTCACTGTGTAACTGTACAGAATCACTGTTTATTCAGGGTGTGGGTCACTGTATCTTGTACAGAGTCACTGTTTTATTGAGGGTGAGAGTCACTGTGTTACTGTACAGAGTCACTGTTTATTTAGGGTGAGGGTCACTGTAACTTTACAGTCACTGTTTATTCAGGGTGAGGGTCACAGTGTAACTATACAGAGTCACTGTTTATTCAGGGTGAGGGTCACTCAATGTGTAACTGTACAGAGTCACTGTTTATTAAGGGTGAGGGTTACTGTGTAACTGTATAAAGTCACTGTTTATTCTGGGTGAGGGTCACTCATTGTGTAACTGTACAGAGTCACTGTTTATTAAGGATGAGGGTCACTGTGTAACTGTACGGAGTCACTGTTTATTAAGGGTGAGGGTCACTCACTGTAACTATACAGAGTCACTGTTTATTCAGGGTGAGGGTCACTGTGTAACTGTACAGAGTCACTGTTTATTAAGGGTGCGGGTCACTGTGTCGCTGTATAGAGTCATTGTTTATTCTGGGTGAGGGTCACTCATTATGTAACTGTAGAGAGTCACTGTTTATTCAGGGTGACAGTCACTGTGTAACTGTACAGAGTCACTGTTTACTCAGTGTGAGGGTCACTCACTGTAACTGTGCAGAGTCACTGCTTATTCAGGGTGAGGGTCACTGTGTAACTGTACAGAGTCACTGTTTATTCAGGGTGAGGGTCACTGTATAACTGTACAGAGTCACTGTTTATTCTGGGTGAGGGTCACTGTGGAACTGTACAGAGTCACTGTTTATTTAGAGTGAGGGTCACTGTGTAATTGTAAAGAGTCACTGTTTATGCAGGGCAATTTTCACTCTTTGTGTAACTGTACAGAGTCACTGTTTATTCAGGGTGAGGGTCACTGTAACTTTACAGTCACTGTTTATTCAGGGTGAGGGTCACAGTGTAACTATACAGAGTCACTGTTTATTCAGGGTGAGGGTCACTCACTGTGTAACTGTACAGAGTCAGTGTTTACTCAGGGTGAGGGTCACTGTAACTGTACCGAGTCACTGTCTATTAAGGGTGAGGGTCACTGTGTAACTGTATAGAGTCACTGTTTATTCTGGGTGAGGGTCACTCATTGTGTAACTGTACAGAGTCATTGTTTATTCAGGGTAAGGGTCACTGTGTAACTGTACAGAGTCACTGTTTATTCAGGGTGAGGGTCACTCACTGTGTAACTGTACAGAGTCACTGTTTATTCAGGGTGACGGTCACTGTAACTGTACAGAGTCACTGTTTACTCAGGGCGAGGGTCACTCACTGTGTAACTGTGCAGAGTCACTGCTTATTCAGGGTGAGGGTCACTGTGTAACTGTACAGAGTCACTGTCTATTCAGGGTGAGGGTGACTGTATAACTGTACAGAGTCACTGTTTATTCAGGGTGAGGGTCACTGTATAACTGTACAGAGTCACTGTTTATTCTGGGTGAGGGTCACTGTGGAACTGTACAGAGTCACTGTTTATTTAGAGTGAGGGTCATTGTGTAATTGTACAGAGTCACTGTTTATGCAGGGCGATTTTCACTCTTTGTGTAACTGTACAGAGTCACTGTTTATTCAGGGTGAGGGTCAGTGTGTAACTGTACAGAGTCACTGTTTTATTGACGGTGCGGGTCACTGTGTAACTGTACAGAGTAACTGTTTCTTCAGGGTGAGGGTCACTGTGTAACTGTACAGAGTCACTGTTTATTCAGGGTGAGGGTCACTGTGTCACTGGACAGAGTCACTGTTTATTCAGGGTGAGGATCACTGTGTAACTGTACAGAGTCACTGTTTTATTGAGGGTGTGGGTCACTCGCTGTGTAAATGTAGAGGGTCACTGTTTATTCAGGGTGAGGATCACTCACTGTGTAACTGTACAGACTCACTGCTAGCTCAGGGTTAGGGTGATTGTGTAACTGTAGAGAGTCACTGTTTATTCCGGGTGAGGGTCACATGCTGTGCAAATGTACAGGGTCACTGTTTATTCAGGGTGAGGGTCACTCACTGTGTAACTGTACAGAGTCACTATTTACTCAGGGTGAGGATCACTGTGTAAATGTACAGACTCACTGTTTATTCAGGGTGAGGGTCACTCACTGTGTAACTGTACAGAGTCACTGTTTATTAAGGGTGAGGGTGACTGTGCAACTGTACAGAGTCACTGTTTATGAAGGGTGAGCGTCACTGTGTAACTGTACAGAGTCACTGATTATTCAGGAAGAGGGTTACTCACTGTGTCACTGTATAGAGTCACTGTTTATTCAGGGTGAGGGTTGCTCACTGTGTAATTGTACAGAGTCACTGTTTATTCAGGGTGAGGGTCACTCATTGTGTAACTTTACAGGGTCACTGTGTATTCAGGGTGAGGTTAACTCATTGAGTAACTGTACAGAGTCAATGTTTATTCAGGGTGAGGGTCACTGTGTAACTGTACAGAGTCACTGTTTATTCAGGGTTAGGGTCACTGTGTAACTGTACAGAGTCACTGTCTATTCAGGGTGAGGGTCTGGGTAACTCTACAGAGTCGCTGTTTATTCAGGGTGAGGGTCACTGTGTAACTGTACAGAGTCACAGTTTCTTCAGGGTGACTGTGTAACTATACAGAGTAACTGTTTATTCAGGGTGAGGGTCTCTATGTCACTGTATAGAGTCACTGTTTATTCAGGGTGTGGGTCAGTCACTGTGTAACTGTACAGAGTCACTGTTCATTCAGGGTGAGGGTCACTGTGTAACTGTACAGAATCACTGTTTATTCAGGGTGAGGGTCACTCACTGTGTCACTGTACAGAGTCACTGTTTATTCAGGGTGAGGGTCACTGTAACTGTACAGAGTCTCTGTTTATTCAGGGTGAGGGTCACTGTGTAACTGTACAGAGTCACTGTTTATTCAGGGTGAGGGTCAGTGTGTAACTGTACAGAGTCACTGTTTACTCAGGGTGAGGGTCACTCACTGTGTAACTGTACAGAGTCACTGTTTATTCAGGGTGACGGTCACTGTGTAACTGTACAGAGTCACTGTTTATTTAGAGTGAGGATCACTGTGTAATTGTACAGAGTCACTGTTTATGCAGGGCGATTTT
>NW_027278059.1:0-20434 GCF_030028105.1 Mobula birostris
AGGGAGTAAAGTAGGCACACACTCTTCAGTGTACTGGGAGTACAGTGGGTACACAGTCGTGAGTGTACAGGGAGCAGAGTGGGCACACCTCATGAGTGTACATGGAGTAGAGTGGGTACACACCCGTGAGTGTACATGGAGTAGAGTGGGTACACACTTGTGAGTGTACAGGGAGTAGAGTGGGTACACACTCCTGAGTGTACAGGGAGTTGAGAGGGTACACAGTCGTAAGTGTACAGGGAGTAGAGTGGGTGCACACTCGTGAGTGTACAGGGAGTAGAGAGGTACACACTCATGAGTGTACAGGGAGTAGAGTGGGTATACACTCATCAGTGTACGGGGAATAGAGTGGGTACACAATCATGTGTGTACAGTGAGTACAGTGGGCACCCGGCTGTGGGTGTACAATGAGTAGAATGTGCACACAGAGTCGTGAGTGTACAGGGAGTAGTGTGGCACACCTCATGAGTGTACATGGAGTAGAGTGGGCACACTGTCGTGAGTGTACAGGGAGTAGAGTGGTTAAACACTCGTGAGTGTACAAGGAGTAGAGGGGGCATACAGTCGTGAGTGTACTGAGCAGAGTGGGCACACACTCGTGAGTGTACAGGGAGTAGAGTGTGCACGCACTCGTGAGTGTACAGGGATCATAATGGGCACACGCTCGTGAGTGTACAGGAGGTAGAGCGGGCACACAGTCGTGAGTGTACAGTGAGCACAGTGGGCACACACAGTCGTGAGTCTATTGTGAGCACAGTGGGCACACACAGTCGTGAGTGTACAGGGAGCACAGCGGGCACACACAGTCGTGAGTGTTCAGGGAGTAGAGCAGGCACACACTCGTGAGTGTACAGGGTGTAGAGAGGGTACACACTCATGAGTGTACAGGGAGTAGAGTGGGTACACACTCGTCAGTGTACAGGGAGTAGAGTGGGTACACACTCGTGTGTGTACAGGGAGTAGAGTGGGTACACACTCGTGAGTGTGCAGGGAGCAGAGAGGATACACAGTCCTGACTGTACTGGGAGTAGAGTGGCACACACTCGTGAGTGTACAGGGAGTAGAGTTGGACACACGTGAGTGTACAGGGAGTAGAGTTGCACACACGTGAGTGTACAGGGAGTACAGTGGGTAGACGCTCGTGGGTGTACAGTGAGTAGAGTTGGCACACAGTCGTGAGTGTACAGGGAGGAGAGTGGGTCCATATTTTAGTGTACAGGGAGTAGAGTGGGTACACACTCGTGAGTGTACAGGGAATAGAGTTGCACACAGGTGAGTGTACAGGGAGTACAGTGGGTAGACACTCGTGGGTGTACAGTGAGTAGAGTGGGCACACACTCGTGAGTGTACAGGGCGTAGTATGGGTACACACTCGAGAGTGTACATTGAGTAGAGTGGGTACACAGTTGTGAGTGTACAGGGATTAGAGTGGGTACACACTCGAAGGGTACAGGGAGTAGAGAGGGTACACACTCGTGAGTGTGCAGGAGTAGAGTGGGTGAAGAGTCGTGAGTGTACAGGGAGTAGAGTGGGTACACACCCGTGAGTGTACAGGGAGTAGAGTGCGTACACACTTGTGAGTGTACAGGGAGTAGAGTGGGTGCACACTCCTGAGTGTACAGGGAGTTGAGTGGGCACACAGTCGTGACTGTACAGGGAGTAGATTGCCACCCACTCGTGAGTGTACAGGGAGTAGAGTGGGCACAAACTCGTGAGTGTACAGGAAGCATAGTGGGCACACACTTGTGAGCGTACAGGGAGTAGAGTGGGTACACACTCGTCAGTGTACAGGGAGTAGAGTGGTTACATAGTTGTTAGTGTACAGGGAGTAGAGTGGGTACACAGTCGTGAGTGTATTGGGAGTAGAGCGGGCATACACTCGTGAGTGTACAGGAAGCTCAGTTGGTACACACTCGTGAGTGTACAGGGAGTAGTGTGGGCACACACTCGTGAGCATACAAGGTGTAGAGTGGGTACACAGTTGTGAGTGTACAGGGAGTAGAATGGGCACACAATCGTGAGTGTACAGGGTATAGCGTAGGCACACACACGTGAGTGTACAGGGAGTAGAGAGGGTACAGTGTTCTGAGTGTACAGGGAGTAGAGTGGACACACAGTCGTGAGTGTACAGGGAGTAGATTGGCACACACTCGTGAGTGTACCGTGAGTGGAGTAGGTACAAACTCGTGAGTGTACAGGGAGAAGAACTGTATACGCGTGAGTGTACAGGGAGTAGAGTTGCACACACGTGCGTGTATAGGGAGTACAGTGGTTAAACACACGTGAGTGTACAGGGAGTAGAGCGGGGACAAACTCGTCAGTGTACAAGGAGTAGATTTGCACACAAGTGAGTGTGCAGGGAGTAGAGTGGTCACACCTCATGAGTGTACATGGAGTAGAATAGGCACACAGTCGTGAGTGTACAGGGAGTAGAGTGGGTACACAGTCGTGTGTGTACATTGAGTAGAGTGGGCACACAGTCGTGAGTGTACAGGGGGTAGAGTGGGTACAAACTCTTGAGTGAGCAGGGTGTAGAGTTGCACACTCATCAGTGTACAGGGAGTAGAGTGGGTACACACTCTTGAGTGTACAGGGAGTAGAGAGTGTACAAACTCGTGAGTGTACAGGGAGTAGATTTGCACACAAGTGAGTGTATAGGGAGTAGAGTCGTCACACCTCATGAGTGTACATGTAGTAGACTAGGCACACAGTCGTGAGTGTACAGGGAGTAGAATGGGCACACACTCGTGAGTACACAGGGAGTAGAGCGGGCACACACAGTCGTGAGTGTACAGTGAGCTCGTTGGGCACACACAGTCGTGAGTCTATTGCGATCACAGTGGGCACACACAATCGTGAGTGTACAGGGAGCACAGCGGGCACACGCAGTCGTGAGTGTACAGGGAGTAGAGCAGGCACACACTCCTGAGTGTACAGGGAGTAGAGTGGGTACACACTCGTCAGTGTACAGGGAGTAGAGTGAGTACACAATCGTGAGTGTACAGGGAGTAGAGTGGATACACACTTGTGAGTGTACAGGTAGTAGAGTGGGTACACACTCGTGAGTGTACAGGGTGTAGAGTGGGTACACACTCGTGAGTGTACAGGGAGTAGAATTGTACACACTCGTGAGTCTACAGTGAGTAGAGTGGGTACACACTCGTGAGTGTACAGGGAGTAGAATTGTACACACGTGAGTGTACAGGGAGTAGAGTGGGTACGCAGTTGTGAGTGTTTAGTAAGTAGAGTGGGTACACATTTGTGAGTGTACAGGGTGTAGAATGGGTACACAGTCATTAGAGAACAGGGAGTAGAGTGGGTACACACTCGTGAGTGTACAAGGAGTAGAGTGGGTACACACTCGTGAGTGTACAATGAGTAGAGTGGGTATACAGTTGTGAGTGTGCAGTGAGTAGAGAGGGTACACAGTCGTGAGTGTACAGGGAGTAGAGTGGATACACACTTGTCAGTGTACAGGGAGTAGAGCGGGTAAACACTGGTGAGTTTACAGGGAGCAGAGTGTGTACACACTTGTGAGTGTACAGGGAGTAGAGTGGTTACACACTCGTGAGTGTCCATCGAGTGGAGTGGGTACAGACTTGTGAGTGTACAGGGAGTAGAGTGCGTACAAGCTCGTGAGTGTTCACGGAGTGAGTATACACTCGTGAGTGTACAGGGAGTAGAGAGGGTACACAGTCGTGAGTGAACAGGGAGTAGAGTGGGTACACACTCGTCAGTGTACAAAGAGTAGAGTGGGCAGACACTCATGATTGTACAGGGAGTAGAGTGGGTACACACTCGTGAGTGTACAGGTAGCAGAGTGGGTACACACTCGTGTGTTTACAGGGAGTAGAGTGGGTTCACACTCGTCAGTGTACAGGGAGTAGAGTGGTTAAACACTCGTGAGTGTACAGGGAGTGGAGTGGGTACACACTTGTGAGTGTACAGTGAGTAGAGTGGGTACAGTTGTGAGTGTGTACAGGCAGTAGATTGGGTACACACTCGTGAGTGAACAGTGAGTAGAGTGGGTACACAGTCGTGAGTGTACAGGGGGTAGAGTGGGTACAAACTCTTGAGTGAGCAGGGTGTAGAGTTGCACACTCATCAGTGTACAGGGAGTAGAGTGGGTACACACTCTTGAGTGTACAGGGAGTAGAGAGTGTACAAACTCGTGAGTGTACAGGGAGTAGATTTGCACACAAGTGAGTGTATAGGGAGTAGAGTCGTCACACCTCATGAGTGTACATGTAGTAGACTAGGCACACAGTCGTGAGTGTACAGGGAGTAGAATGGGCACACTCTCGTGAGTACACAGGGAGTAGAGCGGGCACACACAGTCGTGAGTGTACAGTGAGCTCGTTGGGCACACACAGTCGTGAGTCTATTGCGATCACAGTGGGCACACACAATCGTGAGTGTACAGGGAGCACAGCGGGCACACGCAGTCGTGAGTGTACAGGGAGTAGAGCAGGCACACACTCCTGAGTGTACAGGGAGTAGAGTGGGTACACACTCGTCAGTGTACAGGGAGTAGAGTGAGTACACAATCGTGAGTGTACAGGGAGTAGAGTGGATACACACTTGTGAGTGTACAGGTAGTAGAGTGGGTACACACTCGTGAGTGTACAGGGTGTAGAGTGGGTACACACTCGTGAGTGTACAGGGAGTAGAATTGTACACACTCGTGAGTCTACAGTGAGTAGAGTGGGTACACACTCGTGAGTGTACAGGGAGTAGAATTGTACACACGTGAGTGTACAGGGAGTAGAGTGGGTACGCAGTTGTGAGTGTTTAGTAAGTAGAGTGGGTACACATTTGTGAGTGTACAGGGTGTAGAATGGGTACACAGTCATTAGAGAACAGGGAGTAGAGTGGGTACACACTCGTGAGTGTACAAGGAGTAGAGTGGGTACACACTCGTGAGTGTACAATGAGTAGAGTGGGTATACAGTTGTGAGTGTGCAGTGAGTAGAGAGGGTACACAGTCGTGAGTGTACAGGGAGTAGAGTGGATACACACTTGTCAGTGTACAGGGAGTAGAGCGGGTAAACACTGGTGAGTTTACAGGGAGCAGAGTGTGTACACACTTGTGAGTGTACAGGGAGTAGAGTGGTTACACACTCGTGAGTGTCCATCGAGTGGAGTGGGTACAGACTTGTGAGTGTACAGGGAGTAGAGTGCGTACAAGCTCGTGAGTGTTCACGGAGTGAGTATACACTCGTGAGTGTACAGGGAGTAGAGAGGGTACACAGTCGTGAGTGAACAGGGAGTAGAGTGGGTACACACTCGTCAGTGTACAAAGAGTAGAGTGGGCAGACACTCATGATTGTACAGGGAGTAGAGTGGGTACACACTCGTGAGTGTACAGGTAGCAGAGTGGGTACACACTCGTGTGTTTACAGGGAGTAGAGTGGGTTCACACTCGTCAGTGTACAGGGAGTAGAGTGGTTAAACACTCGTGAGTGTACAGGGAGTGGAGTGGGTACACACTTGTGAGTGTACAGTGAGTAGAGTGGGTACAGTTGTGAGTGTGTACAGGCAGTAGATTGGGTACACACTCGTGAGTGAACAGTGAGTAGAGTGGGTACACAGTTGTGAGTGTACAGGGAGTAGAGTGGGTACACACTCGTGAGTGTACAGGAGTAGAGTGGGTACAGAGTCTTGAGTGTACAGGGAGTAGAGTGGGCACACACTCGTGAGTGTACATTGAGTAGAGTGGGTATACAGTTGTGAGTGTGCAGTGAGTAGAGAGGGTACACAGTCGTGAGTGTACAGGGAGTAGAGTGGATACACACTTGTCAGTGTACAGGGAGTACAGCGGGTAAACACCTGTGAGTTTACAGGTAGCAGAGTGTGTACACACTTGTGAGTGTACAGGGAGTAGAGTGGTTACACACTCGTGAGTGTCCAGCGAGTGGAGTGGGTACAGACTTGTGAGTGTACAGGGAGTAGAGTGGGTACAAGCTCGTGAGTGTTCACGGAGTGAGTATACACTCGTGAGTGTACAGGGAGTAGAGTGGGTACACACTCGTGAGTGTACAGGAGTAGAGTGGGTACAGAGTCTTGAGTGTACAGGGAGTAGAGTGGGCACACACTCGTGAGTGTACAATGAGTAGAGTGGGTATACAGTTGTGAGTGTGCAGTGAGTAGAGAGGGTACACAGTCGTGAGTGTACAGGGAGTAGAGTGGATACACACTTGTCAGTGTACAGGGAGTAGAGTGGGTAAACACTGGTGAGTTTACAGGGAGCAGAGTGTGTACACACTTGTGAGTGTACAGGGAGTAGAGTGGTTACACACTCGTGAGTGTCCAGCGAGTTGAGTGGGTACAGACTTGTGAGTGTACAGGGAGTAGAGTGGGTACAAGCTCGTGAGTGTTCACGGAGTGAGTATACACTCTTGAGTGTACAGGGAGTAGAGAGGGTACACAGTCGTGAGTGAACAGGGAGTAGAGTGGGTACACACTCGTCAGTGTACAAAGAGTAGAGTGGGCAGACACTCGTGATTGTACAGGGAGTAGAGTGGGTACACACTCATGAGTGTACAGGTAGTAGAGTGGGTACACACTCGTGTGTGTACAGGGAGTAGAGTGGGTTCACACTCGTCAGTGTACAGGGAGTAGAGTGGTTAAACACTCGTGAGTGTACAGGGAGTGCAGTGGGTACACACTTGTGAGTGTACAGTGAGTAGAGTGGGTACAGTTGTGAGTGTGTACAGGGAGTAGATTGGGTACACACTCGTGAGTGAACAGTGAGTAGAGTGGGTACACAGTTGTCAGTGTACAGGGAGTAGAGTGGGTACACACTCGTCAGTGAACAGTGAGTACAGTGGGTACACAGTTGTGAGTGTACAGGGAGTAGAGTGGGTACACACTCGTGAGTGTACAGGAGTAGAGTGGGTACAGAGTCTTGAGTGTACAGGGAGTAGAGTGGGCACACACCCATTAGTGTTCAGGGAGTAGAGTTGGTACACCCTTGTGAGTGTACAGTGAGTACAGTGGGTACACAGTTGTGAGCGAACAGGGAGCAGAGCGGGTACACACTCCTGAGTGTACAGTGAATAGACCGGGCACACGCTCGTGAGTGTACAGGGAGTGGAGAGGGTACACAATCGTGAGTGTACAGTGAGTAGAGTGGGCACACACTCGTGAGTATTCAGGGAGTAGAGTGGGTACACAGTTGTGAGTGTACAGGGAGTAGAGTGGGCACACACTCGTGAGTGGACAGAGAGTAGAGTGGGCACACACTCGTGAGTGCACAGGGAGTAGAGAGAGTACAGTGTTGTGAGTGTACAGCGAGTAGAGTGGACACACAGTCGTGAGTGTATAGGGAGTAGAGCGGGCATACATTCGTGAGAGTACAGGGAGTTGAGTTGGTACACACTCGTGAGTGTACAGGGAGTAGTGTGGGCACACACTCGTGAGCATACAAGGTGTAGAGTGGTTACACAGTTGTGAGCGTACAGGGAGTAGATTGGGCACACACTCGTGAGTGTACAGAGTGTAGAGTGGACACACAGTCGTGAGTGTACAGGGAGTAGATTGGCACACACTCGTGAGTGTACAGTGAGTGGAGTAGGTACAAACTCGTGAGTGTACAGGGAGAAGAACTGTATACGCGTGAGTGTACAGGGAGTAGAGTTGCACACACGTGCGTGTATAGGGAGCACAGTGGTTACACACTCGTGAGTGTACAGGGAGTAGAGCGGGTACAAACTCATCAGTGTACAAGGAGTAGATTTGCACACAAGTGAGTGTGCCGGGAGTAGAGTGGTCACACCTCATGAGTGTACATGGAGTAGAATAGGCACACAGTCGTGAGTGTACAGGGAGTAGAGTGGGTACACAGTCGTGTGTGTACATTGAGTAGAGTGGGCACACAGTCGTGAGTGTACAGGGGGTAGAGTGGTTACAAACTCTTGAGTGAACAGGGAGTAGAGTTGCACACTCGTCAGTGTACAGGGAGTAGAGTGGGCAGACAGTCGTGATTGTACAGGGAGTAGAGTGGGTACACACTCGTGAGTGTACAGGGAGTAGAGTGGCACACACTCGTGAGTGTACAGGGTGTAGAGTGGGTACACACTCGTGACTGTACAGGCAGTTAAGTGGGTACACACTTGTGAGTGTACAGGGAGTTGAGTTGGTACACACTCGTGAGTGTACAGGGAGTAGAGTGGGCACACACTCGTGAGTATACAGGGAGTAGAGTGGGTACACAGTTGTGAGTGTACAGGGAGTAGTGTGGGCACACACTCGTGAGTGGACAGGGAGTAGAGTGGGCACACACTTGTGAGTGCGCAGGGAGTAGAGAGAGTACAGTGTTGTGAGTGTACAGCGAGTAGAGTGGACACACAGTCGTGAGTGCATAGGGAGTATAGCGGGCATACACACGTGAGTGAACAGGGAGTTGAGTTGGTACACACTCGTGAGTGTACAGGGAGTAGTGTGGGCACACACTCGGAGCATACAAGGTGTAGAGTGGTTACACAGTTGTGAGTGTACAGGGAGTAGATTGGGCACACACTCGTGAGTGTACTGGGAGTAGAGTGGACACACAGTCGTGAGTGTACAGGGAGTAGATTGGCACACAGTCGTGAGTGTACAGTGAGTGGAGTAGGTACAAACTCGTGAGTGTACAGGGAGAAGAACTGTATACGCGTGAGTGTACAGGGAGTAGAGTTGCACACACATGTGTGTATAGGGAGTACAGTGGTTACACATTCGTGAGTGTACAGGGAGTAGAGTGGGTACAAACTCGTCAGTGTACAGGGAGTAGATTTGCACACAAGTGAGTGTGCAGGGAGTAGAGTGGTCACACCTCATGAGTGTACATGGAGTAGAATAGGCACACAGTCGTGAGTGTACAGGGAGTAGAGTGGGTACACAGTCGTGTGTGTACATTGAGTAGAGTGGGCACACAGTCATGAGTGTACAGGGGGTAGAGTGGGTACAAACTCTTGAGTGAACAGGGAGTAGAGTTGCACACTCGTCAGTGTACAGGGAGTAGAGTGGGCAGACAGTCGTGATTGTACAGGGAGTAGAGTGGGTACACACTCGTGAGTGTACAGGGAGTAGAGAGTGTACAAACTCGTGAGTGTACAGGGAGTAGATTTGCACACAAGTGAGTGTATAGGGAGTAGAGTCATCACACCTCATGAGTGTACATGGAGTAGTGTAGGCACACAGTCGTGAGTGTACAGGGAGTAAAGTGGGCACAAACTCGTGAGTATACAGGGAGTAGAGTGGGCACACACAGTCGTGAGTGAACAGTGAGCTCGTTGGGCACACATAGTCCTGAGTCTCTTGGGATCACAGTGGGCACACACAATCGTGAGTGTACAGAGAGCACAGCGGCACACGCAGTCGTGAGTGTACAGGGAGTAGAGCAGGCACACACTCCTGAGTGCACAGGGAGTAGAGAGTGTAGACACTCATGTGCGTACAGGGAGTAGAGTGGGTACACACTCGTCAGTGTACAGGGAGTAGAGCAGGCACACACTCGTGCGTGTACAGGGAGTAGAGTGGCACACACTCGTGAGTGTACAGGGAGTAGAATTGTACACACGTAAGTGTACAGGGAGTAGAGTTGCACAACCTCGTGAGTGTTCAGGGAGTAGAGTGGGCACACACTCGTGAGTATACAAGGAGTAGAGTAGGTACACAGTTGTGAGTGTACAGGGAGTAGAGTGGGCACACACTCGTGAGTGGACAGGGAGTAGAGTGCGCACACACTCGTGAGTGTACAGGGAGTAGATTGGCACACACTCGTGAGTGTACAGGTAGTAGAGTGGGTATACACTCGTGAGTCTACAGTGAGTAGAGTGGGTACACACTCGTGAGTGTACAGGGAGTAGAATTGTACACACGTGAGTGTACAGGGAGTAGAGTTGCACACACGTGAGCGTATAGGGAGTAGAGTGGTTACACACTCGTGAGTGTACAGGGAGTAGAGTGCCACACACTCGTGAGTATACGGGGTGTAGAGTGGGTACACACTCGTGAGTGTACAGGGGGTAGAGTGGGTACACACTTGTCAGTGTACGGCGAGTAGAATGGGTACACACTCGTGAGTGTACAGGGAGTAGAGTGGCACACACTCGTGAGTTTACAGGGTGTAGAGTGGGTACACACTCGTGAGTGTACAGGGGGTAGAGTGGGTACACACTTGTCAGTGTACGGCGAGTAGAATGGGTACACACTCGTGAGTGTACAGGGAGTAGAGTGGCACACACTCGTGACTTTACAGGGTGTAGAGTGGGTACACACTTGTGAGTGCACAGGGAGAAGAGTGGGTACACACTCGTGAGTGTACAGGGAGAAGAGAAGGTACACAGTCGTGAGTGAACAGGGAGTAGAGTGGGTGCATAGTTGTTAGTGTACAGGGAGTAGAGTGGGTACACACTCTTGAGTGTACAGGGAGTAGAGTGGCACACACTCGTGAGTGTACAGGGAGTAGAATTGTACACACGTGAGTGTACAGGGAGTAGAGTTGCACAAACTCGTGAGTGTTCAGGGAGTAGAGTGGGCACACACTCGTGAGTTTACAATGAGTAGAGTAGGTACACAGTTGTGAGCGTACAGGGAGTAGAGTGGGCACACACTCGTCAGTGGACAGGGAGTAGAGTGCGCACACACTCGTCAGTGTACAGGGAGTAGATTGGCACACACTCGTGAGTCTACAGTGAGTAGATTGGGTACACACTCATGAGTATACAGGGAGTAGAATTGTACACACGTGAGTGTACAGGGAGTAGAGTTGCACACACGTGAGCGTATAGGGAATAGAGTGGTTACACACTCGTGAGTGTACAGGGAGTAGAGTGGGTACACACCTGTCAGTGTACAGCGATTAGACTGGGTACACACTCGTGAGTGTACAGGCAGTAGAGTGCCACACACTCGTGAGTGTACGGGGTGTAGAGTGGGTACACACTCGTGAGTGTACAGGGAGTAGAGTGGGTACACACTTGTCAGTGTACGGCGAGTAGAATGGGTACACACTCGTGAGTGTACAGGGAGTAGAGTGGCACACACTCGTGAGTTTACAGGGTGTAGAGTGGGTACACACTTGTGAGTGCACAGGGAGAAGAGTGGGTACACACTCGTGAGTGTACAGGGAGAAGAGAAGGTACACAGTCGTGAGTGAACAGGGAGTAGAGTGGGTATAGAGTCATGAGTTTACAGGGAGTAGAGTGGGCACACACCTGTGAGTGTACAGGGAGTAGCGTGATTACACACTCGTGAGTGTACAGGGAGTAGATTGGGTACGCACTTGTGAGTGTATAGTGAGTAGAGTGGGTACATACTTGTGAGTGTACAGGGTGTAGAATGGGTACACAGTCATGAGAGTACAGGGAGTAGAGTGAGTATACACTCGTGAGTGTACAGGGAGTAGTGTGGGTACACACTGGTGGGTGTACAGGGAGTAGAGTGGGTACACACTCGTCAGTGTACAAAGAGTAGAGTGGGCAGACACTCGTGATTGTACAGGGAGTAGTGTGGGTACACACTCATGAGTGTACAGGTAGTAGAGTGGGTACACACTCGTGTCTGTACAGGGAGTAGAGTGGGTTCACACTCGTCAGTGTACAGGGAGTGGAGTGGGTACACAGTTGTGAGTGTACAGGGAGTAGATTGGGTACACACTCGTGAGTGAACAGTGAGTAGAGTGGGTACACAGTTCTGAGTGTACAGGGAGTAGAGTGGGTAAACACTCGTGAGTGAACAGTGAGTAGAGTGGGTACACAGTTGTGACTGTACAGGGAGTGGAGTCGGTACACACTCGTGAGTGTACAGGAGTAGAGCGGGTACACAGTTGTGAGTGTACAGGGAGTAGAGTGGGTACACCCTCCTGAGTGTACAGGGAGTTGATTGGGCACACACTCCTAAGTGTACAGGGAGGAGAGTGGGTACACACATGTCAGTGTACAGGGAGTAGAGTGGGTACACAGTTGTGAGTGTACAGGGAGCAGAGCGGGTACACACTCCTGAGTGTACAGTGAATGGACCCGGCACACGCTCGTGAGAGTACACGGAGTGGAGAGGGTACACATTCGTGAGTGTACAGGGAGTAGAGTGGGCACACACAGTCGTGAGTGAATTGTGAGCACAGTGGGCACACACAGTCGTGAGTGTACAGGGAGCACAGCGGGCACACGCAGCCGTGAGTGTACAGGGAGTAGAGTGGATACACACTCGTGGGTGTACAGGAGTAGCGTGGTTACACACTCGTGAGTGTACTGGAGTAGAGTGGGTACACACTAGTGAGTGTACAGCGATTAGAGTGGGCACACAGTCGTGACTGTGCAATGAGTAGAGTGGGTACACACTCGTGAGTGTACAGGAGTAGCGTGGTTACACACTCGTGAGTGTACTGGAGTAGAGTGGGTACACACTCGTGGGTGTACAGGGAGTAGAGTGGGTAAACACTTGTGAGTGTGCAGTGAGAAGTGTGGGAATACAGTTGTGAGTGTACAGGGCGTAGAATGTGTACACACTCGTGAGTGTACAGTGAGTAGAGTGGGTACGCAGTTGTGAGTGTACAGGGAGTAGAGTGGCACACACTCGTGAGTGTACAGTGAGTAGAGTGGGCACTTACAGTCGTGAGTGTACAGTGAGTAGAGTGGGTACGCAGTCGTGATTGTACAGGGAGTAGAGCGGGTATGCAGTCGTGAGTGTACAGGGAGTATAGTGGGTACAGAGTCGTGAGTGCACAGGGAGTTGAGTGGGTACACAGTCGTGAGTATACAGTCAGTAGAGTGGGTACACACTAGTGAGTGTACAGCGATTAGAGTGGGCACACAGTCGTGACTGTGCAATGAGTAGAGTGGGTACACACTCGTGAGTGTACAGGAGTAGCGTGGTTACACACTCGTGAGTGTACTGGAGTAGAGTGGGTACACACTCGTGGGTGTACAGGGATTAGAGTGGGTAAACACTTGTGAGTGTGCAGTGAGAAGTGTGGGTACACAGTTGTGAGTGTACAGGGCGTAGAATGTGTACACACTCGTGAGTGTACAGTGAGTAGAGTGGGTATGCAGTTGTGAGTGTACAGGCAGTAGAGTGGGTACACTCTCGTGAGTGTACATTAAGTAGAGTGGGTACACAGTTGTGAGTGTACAGTGAGTAGAGAGGGTACACACTTGTGAGTGTACAGGAGTAGAATGGGTACACACACGTGGGTGTACAGGGAAAAGAGTGGGCACACACTCATGAGTGTACAGGGCGTAGTATGGGTACTAACTCGTGAGTGTACAGGGAGTAGAGTGGGTAAACAATCGTGTGTGTACAGGGGTCTTGTGTGTTCAGAGTCGTGAGTGTACAGGGTGTAGAGTGGGTACACACTCGTGAGTGTTCAGGGTGTAGAGTGTGTACACACTCCTGAGTGTACAGGGAGTTGAGTGGGCACACACTCCTAAGTGTACAGGATTACAGTGGGCACACACTCGAGGGTGTACAGGGAGTAGAGTGGGAACACAATCGTGAGTGTACAGGGAGTAGAGTGGCAGACACTCGTGAGTGTACAGTGAGTAGAGTGGGCACGCACAGTCGTGATTGTACAGTGAGTAGAGTGGGCACGCAGTCGTGAGAGTACAGGGAGTAGAGTGGGTACACAATCGTGAGTGTACAGGGAGTAGAGTGGCACACACACGTGAGTGTACAGCGTGTAGGGTGGGTACACACTCGTGATTGTACAGGGAGTAGAGTGGGTACGCAGTCGTGAGTGCACAGGGAGCTGAGTGGGTACACAGTCGTGAGTATACAGTGAGTGCAGTGGATACACACTAGTGGGTGTACAGGGAGTAGAGTGGGTATACACTCTTGAGTGTACAGGGATTAGAGTGGGCACACAGTCGTGATTGTACAATGAGTAGAGTGGGTATACAGTTCTGAGTATACAGGGCGTAGAATGGGTACACACTCGTGAGTGTACAGGAGTGGAGTGGGTACACACTCGTGGGTGTACAGGGAGTAGAGTGGGTAAACACTTGTGAGTGTACAGGGAGTAGAGAGGGTACACACTCGTGAGTTTACAGGGCGTAGAATGGGTACACACTCGTGAGTTTACAGGGAGTAGAGTGGTTACTCACTTGTGAATGTACAGTGAGTAGAGTGGGTACACACTCGTGAGTGTACAGTGAGTATAGTGGGTATACAGTTGTGAGTGTACAGTGAGTAGAGTGGGTACACAGTTGTGAGTGTACAGGGGGTAAACTGGGTACACACTCGTAAGTGTACTGGGAGCAGATAGGGTACACTATCGTGAGTGTACAGGAGTAGAGTGGGTACAGAGTCGTGAGGGTTCAGAAAGTAGAGAAGGTACACACTCGTGAGTCTACAGGGAGTAGAGTGGGTACACACTCGTGAGTGTACAGGGTGCAGAGTGTGTACACACTCCTGAGTGTTCAGGGAGTTGTGTGGGCACACACGCCTAAGTGTACAGGGTGTAGAGTGGGCACACAGTCGTGAGTGTACAGGGAATGGATTGGCACAAACTCGTGAGTGTACCGGGAGAAGAGTGGGTACACACTTGTCAGTGTACAGGGAGTAGAGTGGGTACACACACGTGGGTGTACAGGGAAAAGAGTGGGCACACACTCATGAGTGTACAGGGCGTTGTATGGGTACTAACTCGTGAGTGTACAGGGAGTAGAGTGGGTAAACAATCGTGTGTGTACAGGGGTCTTGTGTGTTCAGAGTCGTGAGTGTACAGGGAGTAGAGTGGGTACACACTCGTGAGTGTTCAGGGTGTAGAGTGTGTACACACTCCTGAGTGTACAGGAAGTTGAGTGGGCACACACTCCTAAGTGTACAGGCTTACAGTGGGCACACACTCGAGGGTGTACAGGGAGTAGAGTGGGCACACAATCGTGAGTGTACAGGGAGTAGAGTGGCAGACACTCGTGAGTGTACAGTGAGTAGAGTGGGCACGCACAGACGTGAGTGTACAGTGAGTAGAGTGGGCACACAGTCGTGAGAGTACAGGGAGTAGAGTGGGTACACAATCGTGAGTGTACAGGGAGTAGAGTGGCACACACACGTGAGTGTACAGCGTGTAGAGTGGGTACACACTCGTGATTGTACAGGGAGTAGAGTGGGTACGCAGTCGTGAGTGTACAGGGAGTATAGTGGGTGCAGATTCGTGAGTGCACAGGGAGCTGAGTGGGTACACAGTCGTGAGTATACAGTGAGTACAGTGGATACACACTAGTGGGTGTACAGGGAGTAGAGTGGGTATACACTCTTGAGTGTACAGGGATTAGAGTGGGCACACAGTCGTGATTGTGCAATGAGTAGAGTGGGTATACAGTTCTGAGTATACAGGGCGTAGAATGGGTACACACTCGTGAGTGTACAGGAGTAGAGTGGGTACACACTCGTGGGTGTACAGGGAGTAGAGTGGGTAAACACTTGTGAGTGTGCAGTGAGTATAGTGGGCATACAGTTCTGAGTGTACTGGGTGTAGAATGGGTACACACTCCTGAGTGTACAGTCAGTAGAGTGGGTATACAGATGTGAGTGTACAGGGAGTAGAGGGGGCACACACTCGTGAGTGTACAGGGAGTAGAGGGGGTACACACTCGTGAGTGTACAGGAGTAGAGTGGGTACACACACGTGGGTGTACACGGCATAGAGTGGGTACACACTCGTGAGTGTACAGGGAGTAGAGTGGGTACACACCTGTCAGTGTACAGCGATTAGACTGGGTACACACTCGTGAGTGTACAGGCAGTAGAGTGCCACACACTCGTGAGTGTACGGGGTGTAGAGTGGGTACACACTCGTGAGTGTACAGGGAGTAGAGTGGGTACACACTTGTCAGTGTACGGCGAGTAGAATGGGTACACACTCGTGAGTGTACAGGGAGTAGAGTGGCACACACTCGTGAGTTTACAGGGTGTAGAGTGGGTACACACTTGTGAGTGCACAGGGAGAAGAGTGGGTACACACTCGTGAGTGTACAGGGAGAAGAGAAGGTACACAGTCGTGAGTGAACAGGGAGTAGAGTGGGTATAGAGTCATGAGTTTACAGGGAGTAGAGTGGGCACACACCTGTGAGTGTACAGGGAGTAGCGTGATTACACACTCGTGAGTGTACAGGGAGTAGATTGGGTACGCACTTGTGAGTGTATAGTGAGTAGAGTGGGTACATACTTGTGAGTGTACAGGGTGTAGAATGGGTACACAGTCATGAGAGTACAGGGAGTAGAGTGAGTATACACTCGTGAGTGTACAGGGAGTAGTGTGGGTACACACTGGTGGGTGTACAGGGAGTAGAGTGGGTACACACTCGTCAGTGTACAAAGAGTAGAGTGGGCAGACACTCGTGATTGTACAGGGAGTAGTGTGGGTACACACTCATGAGTGTACAGGTAGTAGAGTGGGTACACACTCGTGTCTGTACAGGGAGTAGAGTGGGTTCACACTCGTCAGTGTACAGGGAGTGGAGTGGGTACACAGTTGTGAGTGTACAGGGAGTAGATTGGGTACACACTCGTGAGTGAACAGTGAGTAGAGTGGGTACACAGTTCTGAGTGTACAGGGAGTAGAGTGGGTAAACACTCGTGAGTGAACAGTGAGTAGAGTGGGTACACAGTTGTGACTGTACAGGGAGTGGAGTCGGTACACACTCGTGAGTGTACAGGAGTAGAGCGGGTACACAGTTGTGAGTGTACAGGGAGTAGAGTGGGTACACCCTCCTGAGTGTACAGGGAGTTGATTGGGCACACACTCCTAAGTGTACAGGGAGGAGAGTGGGTACACACATGTCAGTGTACAGGGAGTAGAGTGGGTACACAGTTGTGAGTGTACAGGGAGCAGAGCGGGTACACACTCCTGAGTGTACAGTGAATGGACCCGGCACACGCTCGTGAGAGTACACGGAGTGGAGAGGGTACACATTCGTGAGTGTACAGGGAGTAGAGTGGGCACACACAGTCGTGAGTGAATTGTGAGCACAGTGGGCACACACAGTCGTGAGTGTACAGGGAGCACAGCGGGCACACGCAGCCGTGAGTGTACAGGGAGTAGAGTGGATACACACTCGTGGGTGTACAGGAGTAGCGTGGTTACACACTCGTGAGTGTACTGGAGTAGAGTGGGTACACACTAGTGAGTGTACAGCGATTAGAGTGGGCACACAGTCGTGACTGTGCAATGAGTAGAGTGGGTACACACTCGTGAGTGTACAGGAGTAGCGTGGTTACACACTCGTGAGTGTACTGGAGTAGAGTGGGTACACACTCGTGGGTGTACAGGGAGTAGAGTGGGTAAACACTTGTGAGTGTGCAGTGAGAAGTGTGGGAATACAGTTGTGAGTGTACAGGGCGTAGAATGTGTACACACTCGTGAGTGTACAGTGAGTAGAGTGGGTACGCAGTTGTGAGTGTACAGGGAGTAGAGTGGCACACACTCGTGAGTGTACAGTGAGTAGAGTGGGCACTTACAGTCGTGAGTGTACAGTGAGTAGAGTGGGTACGCAGTCGTGATTGTACAGGGAGTAGAGCGGGTATGCAGTCGTGAGTGTACAGGGAGTATAGTGGGTACAGAGTCGTGAGTGCACAGGGAGTTGAGTGGGTACACAGTCGTGAGTATACAGTCAGTAGAGTGGGTACACACTAGTGAGTGTACAGCGATTAGAGTGGGCACACAGTCGTGACTGTGCAATGAGTAGAGTGGGTACACACTCGTGAGTGTACAGGAGTAGCGTGGTTACACACTCGTGAGTGTACTGGAGTAGAGTGGGTACACACTCGTGGGTGTACAGGGATTAGAGTGGGTAAACACTTGTGAGTGTGCAGTGAGAAGTGTGGGTACACAGTTGTGAGTGTACAGGGCGTAGAATGTGTACACACTCGTGAGTGTACAGTGAGTAGAGTGGGTATGCAGTTGTGAGTGTACAGGCAGTAGAGTGGGTACACTCTCGTGAGTGTACATTAAGTAGAGTGGGTACACAGTTGTGAGTGTACAGTGAGTAGAGAGGGTACACACTTGTGAGTGTACAGGAGTAGAATGGGTACACACACGTGGGTGTACAGGGAAAAGAGTGGGCACACACTCATGAGTGTACAGGGCGTAGTATGGGTACTAACTCGTGAGTGTACAGGGAGTAGAGTGGGTAAACAATCGTGTGTGTACAGGGGTCTTGTGTGTTCAGAGTCGTGAGTGTACAGGGTGTAGAGTGGGTACACACTCGTGAGTGTTCAGGGTGTAGAGTGTGTACACACTCCTGAGTGTACAGGGAGTTGAGTGGGCACACACTCCTAAGTGTACAGGATTACAGTGGGCACACACTCGAGGGTGTACAGGGAGTAGAGTGGGAACACAATCGTGAGTGTACAGGGAGTAGAGTGGCAGACACTCGTGAGTGTACAGTGAGTAGAGTGGGCACGCACAGTCGTGATTGTACAGTGAGTAGAGTGGGCACGCAGTCGTGAGAGTACAGGGAGTAGAGTGGGTACACAATCGTGAGTGTACAGGGAGTAGAGTGGCACACACACGTGAGTGTACAGCGTGTAGGGTGGGTACACACTCGTGATTGTACAGGGAGTAGAGTGGGTACGCAGTCGTGAGTGCACAGGGAGCTGAGTGGGTACACAGTCGTGAGTATACAGTGAGTGCAGTGGATACACACTAGTGGGTGTACAGGGAGTAGAGTGGGTATACACTCTTGAGTGTACAGGGATTAGAGTGGGCACACAGTCGTGATTGTACAATGAGTAGAGTGGGTATACAGTTCTGAGTATACAGGGCGTAGAATGGGTACACACTCGTGAGTGTACAGGAGTGGAGTGGGTACACACTCGTGGGTGTACAGGGAGTAGAGTGGGTAAACACTTGTGAGTGTACAGGGAGTAGAGAGGGTACACACTCGTGAGTTTACAGGGCGTAGAATGGGTACACACTCGTGAGTTTACAGGGAGTAGAGTGGTTACTCACTTGTGAATGTACAGTGAGTAGAGTGGGTACACACTCGTGAGTGTACAGTGAGTATAGTGGGTATACAGTTGTGAGTGTACAGTGAGTAGAGTGGGTACACAGTTGTGAGTGTACAGGGGGTAAACTGGGTACACACTCGTAAGTGTACTGGGAGCAGATAGGGTACACTATCGTGAGTGTACAGGAGTAGAGTGGGTACAGAGTCGTGAGGGTTCAGAAAGTAGAGAAGGTACACACTCGTGAGTCTACAGGGAGTAGAGTGGGTACACACTCGTGAGTGTACAGGGTGCAGAGTGTGTACACACTCCTGAGTGTTCAGGGAGTTGTGTGGGCACACACGCCTAAGTGTACAGGGTGTAGAGTGGGCACACAGTCGTGAGTGTACAGGGAATGGATTGGCACAAACTCGTGAGTGTACCGGGAGAAGAGTGGGTACACACTTGTCAGTGTACAGGGAGTAGAGTGGGTACACACACGTGGGTGTACAGGGAAAAGAGTGGGCACACACTCATGAGTGTACAGGGCGTTGTATGGGTACTAACTCGTGAGTGTACAGGGAGTAGAGTGGGTAAACAATCGTGTGTGTACAGGGGTCTTGTGTGTTCAGAGTCGTGAGTGTACAGGGAGTAGAGTGGGTACACACTCGTGAGTGTTCAGGGTGTAGAGTGTGTACACACTCCTGAGTGTACAGGAAGTTGAGTGGGCACACACTCCTAAGTGTACAGGCTTACAGTGGGCACACACTCGAGGGTGTACAGGGAGTAGAGTGGGCACACAATCGTGAGTGTACAGGGAGTAGAGTGGCAGACACTCGTGAGTGTACAGTGAGTAGAGTGGGCACGCACAGTCGTGAGTGTACAGTGAGTAGAGTGGGCACACAGTCGTGAGAGTACAGGGAGTAGAGTGGGGTACACAATCGTGAGTGTACAGGGAGTAGAGTGGCACACACACGTGAGTGTACAGCGTGTAGAGTGGGTACACACTCGTGATTGTACAGGGAGTAGAGTGGGTACGCAGTCGTGAGTGTACAGGGAGTATAGTGGGTGCAGATTCGTGAGTGCACAGGGAGCTGAGTGGGTACACAGTCGTGAGTATACAGTGAGTACAGTGGATACACACTAGTGGGTGTACAGGGAGTAGAGTGGGTATACACTCTTGAGTGTACAGGGATTAGAGTGGGCACACAGTCGTGATTGTGCAATGAGTAGAGTGGGTATACAGTTCTGAGTATACAGGGCGTAGAATGGGTACACACTCGTGAGTGTACAGGAGTAGAGTGGGTACACACTCGTGGGTGTACAGGGAGTAGAGTGGGTAAACACTTGTGAGTGTGCAGTGAGTATAGTGGGCATACAGTTCTGAGTGTACTGGGTGTAGAATGGGTACACACTCCTGAGTGTACAGTCAGTAGAGTGGGTATACAGATGTGAGTGTACAGGGAGTAGAGGGGGCACACACTCGTGAGTGTACAGGGAGTAGAGGGGGTACACACTCGTG
>NW_027278060.1:0-20431 GCF_030028105.1 Mobula birostris
CTCTCTCTCTCTCCCACACAGACTCTCTCTCTCTCTCCCGTGCAGATTCTCTCTCTCTCCCATGCAGACTCTCTCTCTCTCTATCCCGCACAGACTCTCCCTTTCTCTCCCACACAGTCTCTCTCTCTCTCTCCCACACGGTCTCTCTCCCTCTCTCTCTGCCACACAGACACTGTCCCTCTTTTTCTCCTGCACAGTCACTCTCTCTCTCTCCCACACAGACTCTCTCCCTCTCTCTCTGCCACACGCACACAGTCCCTCCCCCAAACAGATGCTCCCTCTCTCTCCCGCACAGACTCTCCCTCTCTCTCCCACACAGACTCTCTCTCTCTCTCTCTCTCCCGCACAGGCTGTCTCTCTCTCCCACGCAGATTTTCTCTGCCTCTCCCGCACAGACTGTCTCTCTCTCTCTCCCACACAGACTCTCTCTCTCTCTCTCTCACACACAGACTCTCTCCCTCTCTCTCCCGTGCAGATTTTCTCTCTCTCCCATGCAGACTCTCTCTCTCTCTCTCTCCCACACAGTCTCTCTCTCTCTCTCCCACACGGACTCTCTCCCTCTCTCTCTGCCACACAGACACTGTCCCTCTTTTTCTCCTGCACAGTCACTCTCTCTTTCTCCCGCACAGACTCTCTCCCTCTCTCTCTGCCACACACACACAGTCCCTCTTTCTCTCCTGCACAGTCACTCTCTCTCTCTCCCAAACAGATGCTCCCTCTCTCTCCCGCACAGACTCTCCCTCTCTCTCCCACACAGGCTCTCTCTCTCTCTCTCTCCCGCACAGGCTGTCTCTCTCTCCCACGCAGATTTTCTCTGCCTCTCCCGCACAGACTGTCTCTCTCTTTCTCCCACACAGACTCTCTCTCTCTCTCTCACACGGACTCTCTCCCTCTCTCTCCCGTGCAGATTTTCTCTCTCTCCCATGCAGACTCTCTCTCTCTCTCTCCCACACAGTCTCTCTCTCTCTCTCCCACACAGTCTCTCCCCCTCTCTCTCCCGCACAGACTCTCTCCCTCTCTCTCTGCCATACCGACACTCTCCCTCTTTCTGTCCTGCACAGACTATCCCTCTCTCTCCCGCACACACTCACTCCCTCTCCCGTAAAGACTGTCTCCCTCTCTCTCCCTCTCTCACATACACTCTCTCTCTCCCACGCAGACTCTCTCTGTCTGTTGAGCACAGACTATCCCTCCTTCTCCCACAAAGACTCTCTCTCTCTCTCCCGCACAGACTCCCTCCCACTCTCTCCCATGCAGTCTCTCTCTCTTCCGCCCAGATTCTCTCCCTTTCTCTCCCACGCAGACTCTCCCTCTCTCTCCCGCACGGACTCTCTCCCTCGCTCTCCTGCGCAGATTCTCTCTCTCTCCCACGCAGACTCTCCCTCTCTCCACACTCAGACTCTCTGTCTCTCTCCCGCGCAGATTTCTCTCTTTCCCACGCAGACTCTCTCTTCCTCTCCCGCACGGACTCTCTCCCTGTCTCTCTGCCACACAGGCACTGTCACTCTTTCTCTCCTGCACAGTCACTGCCTCTCTCTCCCAAACAGACTCTCCGTCTCTCTCCAGCACACAATCTCTCCCTCTCTCTCCCTCACATACGCTCTCTCTCTCCTGCACAGACTCCCTCCCACTCTCTGCCATGCAGTCTCTCTCTCCCACCCAGATTCTCTCCCTCTCTCTCCCACGCAGACTCTAGCTCTCTCTCCCGCGCAGATTCTCTCTCTCTCTCTCTCCCACGCGGACTCTCTCTCTCTCCTGCACAGACTCTCCCTCTCTCCACACTCAGACTCTGTCTCTCTCCCGCACAGATTTCTCTCTTTAACACGCAGACTCTCTCTTCCTCTCCCGCACGGACTCTCTCCCTCTCTCTCTGCCACACAGACACTGTCACTCTTTCTCTCCTGTACAGTCACTGCCTCTCTATCCCGCACAGACTCTCCGTCTCTCTCCAGCACACAATCTCTCCCTCTCTCTCCCTCACATACGCTCTCTCTTTCCTGCACAGACTCCCTCCCACTCTCTGCCATGCAGTCTCTCTCTCCCACCCAGATTCTCTCCCTCTCTCTCCCACGCAGACTTAGCTCTCTCTCCTGGACAGATTCTCTCCCTCTCTCCCGTGCAGATTCTCTCTCTCTCTCTCCCACGCAGACTCTCTCTCTCTCTCCCATACAGACTCTCTCTATCTCTCCCGCACAGGCTGTCTCTCTCTCTCACGCAGAATCTCTCTGCCTCTCCCGCACAGACTCTCTCTCTCTCCCACACAGGCACTCTCTCTCTATCCCGTGCAGACACTCTCTCTCGCTCCCACACTGACTATTCCTCACTCTCCCGCACGAACTCTCTCCATCTCTCCCGCGCAGATTCTCTCTCTCTCCCGCACAGACTCTCTCCCTCTCTCTCTGCCACACAGACACTGTCCCTCTTTCTCTCCTGCACAGTCACTCTCTCTCTCTCCCAAACAGATGCTCCCTCTCTCTCCCGCACAGACTCTCCCTCTCTCTCCCACACAGACTCTCTCTCTCTCTCTCCCGCACAGGCTGTCTCTCTCTCCCACGCAGACTTTCTCTGCCTCTCCCGCACAGACTGTCTCTCTCTCTCTCCCACACAGACTCTCTCTCTCTCTCACACGGACTCTCTCCCTCTCTCTCCCGTGCAGATTCTCTCTCTCTCCCATGCAGACTCTCTCTCTCTCTCTCCCGCACAGACTCTCCCTCTCTCTCCCACACGGACTCTCTCCCTCTCTCTCTGCCACACAGACACTGTCCCTCTTTTTCTCCTGCACAGTCACTCTCTCTCTCTCCCGCACAGACTCTCTCCCTCTCTCTCTGCCACACACACACAGTCCCTCTTTCTCTCCTGCACAGTCACTCTCTCTCTCTCCCAAACAGATGCTCCCTCTCTCTCCCGCACAGACTCTCCCTCTCTCTCCCACACAGACTCTCTCTCTCTCTCTCTCCCGCACAGGCTGTCTCTCTCTCCCACGCAGATTTTCTCTGCCTCTCCCGCACAGACTGTCTCTCTCTCTGTCCCACACAGACTCTCTCTCTCTCTCTCACACGGACTCTCTCCCTCTCTCTCCCATGCAGATTTTCTCTCTCTCCCATGCAGACTCTCTCTCTCTCTCTCTCTCCCACACACTCTCTCTCTCTCTCTCCCACACGGACTCTCTCTCTCTCTCTCTGCCACACAGACACTGTCCCTCTTTTTCTCCTGTACAGTCACTCTCTCTCTCTCCCACACAGTCTCTCCCCCTCTCTCTCCCGCACAGTCTCTCCACCTCTCTCTCCCGCACAGACTCTCTCCCTCTCTCTCTGCCATACCGACACTCTCCCTCTTTCTGTCCTGCACAGACTATCCCTCTCTCTCCCGCACACACTCTCTCCCTCTCCCGTAAAGACTGTCTCCCTCTCTCTCCCTCTCTCACATACACTCTCTCTCTCCCACGCAGACTCTCTCTGTCTGTTGAGCACAGACTATCCCTCCTTCTCCCACAAAGACTCTCTCTCTCTCTCTCCCGCACAGACTCCCTCCCACTCTCTCCCATGCAGTCTCTCTCTCTTCCGCCCAGATTCTCTCCCTCTCTCTCCCACGCAGACTTAGCTCTCTCTCCTGCGCAGATTCTCTCTCTCTCTCCCGTGCAGATTCTCTCTCTCTCTCTCCCACGCAGACTGTCTCTCTCTCTCTCCCACACAGACTCTCTCTCTCTCTCACACGGACTCTCTCCCTCTTTCTCCCGTGCAGATTCTCTCTCTCTCCCATGCAGACTCTCTCTCTCTCTCTCCGGCACAGACTCTCCCTCTCTCTCCCACACAGTCTCTCTCTCTCTCTCCCACACGGACTCTCTCCCTCTCTCTCTGCCACACAGACACTGTCCCTCTTTTTCTCCTGCACAGTCACTCTCTCTCTCTCCCGCACAGACTCTCTCCCTCTCTCTCTGCCACACACACACAGTCCCTCTTTCTCTCCTGCACAGTCACTCTCTCTCTCTCCCAAACAGATGCTCCCTCTCTCTCCCGCACAGACTCCCCCTCTCTCTCCCACACAGACTCTCTCTCTCTCTCTCTCCCGCACAGGCTGTCTCTCTCTCCCACGCAGATTTTCTCTGCCTCTCCCGCACAGACTGTCTCTCTCTCTCTCCCACACAGACTCTCTCTCTCTCTCTCTCACACACAGACTCTCTCCCTCTCTCTCCCATGCAGATTTTCTCTCTCTCCCATGCAGACTCTCTCTCTCTCTCTCTCCCACACAGTCTCTCTCTCTCTCTCCCACACGGACTCTCTCCCTCTCTCTCTGCCACACAGACACTGTCCCTCTTTTTCTCCTGTACAGTCACTCTCTCTCTCTCCCACACAGTCTCTCCCCCTCTCTCTCCCGCACAGACTCTCCCTCTCTCTCCCACACAGACTCTCTCTCTCTCTCTCCCGCACAGGCTGTCTCTCTCTCCCACGCAGACTTTCTCTGCCTCTCCCGCACAGACTGTCTCTCTCTCTCTCCCACACAGACTCTCTCTCTCTCTCCCGTGCAGATTCTCTCTCTCTCCCATGCAGACTCTCTCTCTCTCTATCCCGCACAGACTCTCCCTTTCTCTCCCACACAGTCTCTCTCTCTCTCTCCCACACGGTCTCTCTCCCTCTCTCTCTGCCACACAGACACTGTCCCTCTTTTTCTCCTGCACAGTCACTCTCTCTCTCTCCCGCACAGACTCTCTCCCTCTCTCTCTGCCACACGCACACAGTCCCTCCCCCAAACAGATGCTCCCTCTCTCTCCCGCACAGACTCTCCCTCTCTCTCCCACACAGACTCTCTCTCTCTCTCTCTCTCCCGCACAGGCTGTCTCTCTCTCCCACGCAGATTTTCTCTGCCTCTCCCGCACAGACTGTCTCTCTCTCTCTCCCACACAGACTCTCTCTCTCTCTCTCTCACACACAGACTCTCTCCCTCTCTCTCCCGTGCAGATTTTCTCTCTCTCCCATGCAGACTCTCTCTCTCTCTCTCTCCCACACAGTCTCTCTCTCTCTCTCCCACACGGACTCTCTCCCTCTCTCTCTGCCACACAGACACTGTCCCTCTTTTTCTCCTGCACAGTCACTCTCTCTTTCTCCCGCACAGACTCTCTCCCTCTCTCTCTGCCACACACACACAGTCCCTCTTTCTCTCCTGCACAGTCACTCTCTCTCTCTCCCAAACAGATGCTCCCTCTCTCTCCCGCACAGACTCTCCCTCTCTCTCCCACACAGGCTCTCTCTCTCTCTCTCTCCCGCACAGGCTGTCTCTCTCTCCCACGCAGATTTTCTCTGCCTCTCCCGCACAGACTGTCTCTCTCTTTCTCCCACACAGACTCTCTCTCTCTCTCTCACACGGACTCTCTCCCTCTCTCTCCCGTGCAGATTTTCTCTCTCTCCCATGCAGACTCTCTCTCTCTCTCTCCCACACAGTCTCTCTCTCTCTCTCCCACACAGTCTCTCCCCCTCTCTCTCCCGCACAGACTCTCTCCCTCTCTCTCTGCCATACCGACACTCTCCCTCTTTCTGTCCTGCACAGACTATCCCTCTCTCTCCCGCACACACTCACTCCCTCTCCCGTAAAGACTGTCTCCCTCTCTCTCCCTCTCTCACATACACTCTCTCTCTCCCACGCAGACTCTCTCTGTCTGTTGAGCACAGACTATCCCTCCTTCTCCCACAAAGACTCTCTCTCTCTCTCCCGCACAGACTCCCTCCCACTCTCTCCCATGCAGTCTCTCTCTCTTCCGCCCAGATTCTCTCCCTTTCTCTCCCACGCAGACTCTCCCTCTCTCTCCCGCACGGACTCTCTCCCTCGCTCTCCTGCGCAGATTCTCTCTCTCTCCCACGCAGACTCTCCCTCTCTCCACACTCAGACTCTCTGTCTCTCTCCCGCGCAGATTTCTCTCTTTCCCACGCAGACTCTCTCTTCCTCTCCCGCACGGACTCTCTCCCTGTCTCTCTGCCACACAGGCACTGTCACTCTTTCTCTCCTGCACAGTCACTGCCTCTCTCTCCCAAACAGACTCTCCGTCTCTCTCCAGCACACAATCTCTCCCTCTCTCTCCCTCACATACGCTCTCTCTCTCCTGCACAGACTCCCTCCCACTCTCTGCCATGCAGTCTCTCTCTCCCACCCAGATTCTCTCCCTCTCTCTCCCACGCAGACTCTAGCTCTCTCTCCCGCGCAGATTCTCTCTCTCTCTCTCTCCCACGCGGACTCTCTCTCTCTCCTGCACAGACTCTCCCTCTCTCCACACTCAGACTCTCTGTCTCTCTCCCGCACAGATTTCTCTCTTTAACACGCAGACTCTCTCTTCCTCTCCCGCACGGACTCTCTCCCTCTCTCTCTGCCACACAGACACTGTCACTCTTTCTCTCCTGTACAGTCACTGCCTCTCTATCCCGCACAGACTCTCCGTCTCTCTCCAGCACACAATCTCTCCCTCTCTCTCCCTCACATACGCTCTCTCTTTCCTGCACAGACTCCCTCCCACTCTCTGCCATGCAGTCTCTCTCTCCCACCCAGATTCTCTCCCTCTCTCTCCCACGCAGACTTAGCTCTCTCTCCTGGACAGATTCTCTCCCTCTCTCCCGTGCAGATTCTCTCTCTCTCTCTCCCACGCAGACTCTCTCTCTCTCTCCCATACAGACTCTCTCTCTATCTCTCCCGCACAGGCTGTCTCTCTCTCTCACGCAGAATCTCTCTGCCTCTCCCGCACAGACTCTCTCTCTCTCCCACACAGGCACTCTCTCTCTATCCCGTGCAGACACTCTCTCTCGCTCCCACACTGACTATTCCTCACTCTCCCGCACGAACTCTCTCCGTCTCTCCCGCGCAGATTCTCTCTCTCTCCCGCACAGACTCTCTCCCTCTCTCTCTGCCACACAGACACTGTCCTTCTTTCTCTCCTGTACAGTCACTCTCTCTCTCTCCCAAACAGATGCTCCCTCTCTCTCCCGCACAGACTCTCCCTCTCTCTCCCACACAGACTCTCTCTCTCTCTCACACGGACTCTCTCCCTCTCTCTCCCGTGCAGATTCTCTCTCTCTCCCATGCAGACTCTCTCTCTCTCTCTCCCGCACAGACTCTCCCTCTCTCTCCCACACGGACTCTCTCCCTCTCTCTCTGCCACACAGACACTGTCCCTCTTTTTCTCCTGCACAGTCACTCTCTCTCTCTCCCGCACAGACTCTCTCCCTCTCTCTCTGCCACACACACACAGTCCCTCTTTCTCTCCTGCACAGTCACTCTCTCTCTCTCCCAAACAGATGCTCCCTCTCTCTCCCGCACAGACTCTCCCTCTCTCTCCCACACAGACTCTCTCTCTCTCTCTCTCCCGCACAGGCTGTCTCTCTCTCCCACGCAGATTTTCTCTGCCTCTCCCGCACAGACTGTCTCTCTCTCTGTCCCACACAGACTCTCTCTCTCTCTCTCACACGGACTCTCTCCCTCTCTCTCCCATGCAGATTTTCTCTCTCTCCCATGCAGACTCTCTCTCTCTCTCTCTCTCCCACACAGTCTCTCTCTCTCTCTCCCACACGGACTCTCTCTCTCTCTCTCTGCCACACAGACACTGTCCCTCTTTTTCTCCTGTACAGTCACTCTCTCTCTCTCCCACACAGTCTCTCCCCCTCTCTCTCCCGCACAGTCTCTCCACCTCTCTCTCCCGCACAGACTCTCTCCCTCTCTCTCTGCCATACCGACACTCTCCCTCTTTCTGTCCTGCACAGACTATCCCTCTCTCTCCCGCACACACTCTCTCCCTCTCCCGTAAAGACTGTCTCCCTCTCTCTCCCTCTCTCACATACACTCTCTCTCTCCCACGCAGACTCTCTCTGTCTGTTGAGCACAGACTATCCCTCCTTCTCCCACAAAGACTCTCTCTCTCTCTCTCCCGCACAGACTCCCTCCCACTCTCTCCCATGCAGTCTCTCTCTCTTCCGCCCAGATTCTCTCCCTCTCTCTCCCACGCAGACTTAGCTCTCTCTCCTGCGCAGATTCTCTCTCTCTCTCCCGTGCAGATTCTCTCTCTCTCTCTCCCACGCAGACTCTCTCTCTCTCTCCCATACAGACTCTCTCTCTATCTCTCCCGCACAGGCTATCTCTCTCTCTCACGCAGAATCTCTCTGCCTCTCCCGCACAGACTCTCTCTCTCTCCCACACAGGCAATCTCTCTCTATCCCGTGCAGACACTCTCTCTCGCTCCCACACTGACTATTCCTCACTCTCCCGCACGAACTCTCTCCGTCTCTCCCGCGCAGATTCTCTCCCTCTCCCGCACAGACTCTCTCCCTCTCTCTCTGCCACACAGACACTGTCCCTCTTTCTCTCCTGCAGTCACTCTCTCTCTCTCCCTAACAGACTGTCTCTCTTTCCTACGCTGACTCTTTCTGCCTCTCCCGCGCAGACTCTCTATCTCTCCCACACAGGCAATCTCTCTCTATCCCGCACAGACTCTCCCTCTCTCTCCCGCACACAATCTCTCCCTCTCTCTCCCTCACATACACTCTCTCTCTCCCACACAGATTCTATCCCTCTCTCTCCCACGCAGACTCTCCCTCTCTCTCCCGCGCATATTCTCTCTCTCTCTCCCACACAGACTCTCTCTCTCTCTCCTGCACAAACTGTCCCTCACTCCCCACAGAGACTCTCTCTCTCTCTTCCGCACAGACTGTCTCTCTTCCCTGCGCAGACTCTCTCTGCCTCTCCTGCACAGACTCTCTCTCTCTCTCCCGCACGGACTCTGTCTCTCTCTCCCGCACAGACTCTCTCTCTCTCCCGCACAGACTCTGTCTTTCTCTTCCGCACTGACTCTCTCTCTCTCCACCGTACAGACTCTCGCCTTCTCTCTCCGTCACATACACTCTCTCTCTCCCGCAGACTCTCTCCCTCTCTCTCTGCCACACAGTCACTCTCCCTCTTTCTCTCCCTCTCTCTCCCGCTCAGACTCTCCCTCTCTCTCCCGCACAGACCTCCCTCTCTCTCCCACGCAGACTCTCTCTGCCTCTCCCGCGCAAACTGTCTCTCTCTCCCGTACACACACTCTCTCTCTATCCAGTGCACACTCTCTCTTTCACTTCTGCGCAGACGCTCTCTCCCTCTCTCCCGAACAGACTCGCTCTCTCCTGCACAGACTCTCTTCGTCTCTCTCCCTCACAAAGTCTGTCTCAGACACTGATTATGTCCCACAGATTCTCTCCCTCTGACGCAATCTCTCTCCCTCTCTCACTCACACACAGACTCTTTCTCACACTCATACAGACTCTCTCTCCCTCACCGACTCTCCTGCAGAGACTCTCTCCCTCTCTCCTGCACAGACTCTCTCCCTCTCTCTCCCATACAGACTCTATCCCTCTCACTCTCCCGCCCAGATTCTCTCCCTCTCTCTCCCACACGGACTCTCTCTCTCTCTCTCCCGCACAGACTCTCCCTCTCTCTCCCATACAGACTCTCTCTCTATCTCTCCCGCACAGGCTGTCTCTCTCTCCCACGCAGAATCTCTCTGCCTCTCCCGCACAGACTCTCTCTCTCTCCCACACAGACACTCTCTCTATCCCGTACAGACTCTCTCTCTCGCTCCCGCACAGACTCTTCCTCTCTCTCCCGCACGGACTCTCTCCCTGTCTCTCCAGCACAGACCATCTCCCTCTCTCTCTGCCACACAGACACTGTCCCACTTTCCCGCCTGCACAGTCACTCCCTCTCTCTCCCGCACAGACTCTCTCCCTCTCTCTCCCGCACAGACTCTCTCCCTCTCTCCCGAACAGACTCTCTCCCTATCTCTCCCGTGCAGATTCTCTCCCTCTCTCCCGCACAGACTCTCTCTACCTCTCCCTCGCAGACTCTGTCTCGCTCTCTCCCGCACAGACTCTCTCCCTCTCTCTCTGCCACACCGACACTGTCCCTCTTTCTCTCCTGCAGTCACTCCCTCTCTCTCCTGCACAGACTCTCTCCCTCTCTCCTGCACGGACTCTCTCCCTCTCTCTCCCGCGCAGATTCTCTCTCTCTCCCACACAGACTCTCTCTCTCTCTCTCTCCCGCACAGGCTGTCTCTCTCTCCCACGCAGACTCTCTCTGCCTCTCCCGCACAGACTATCTCTCTCTCCTGCACAGACTCTCCCTCTCTCCACACTCAGACTCTCTGTCTCTCTCCCGCACAGATTTCTCTCTTTAACACGCAGACTCTCTCTTCCTCTCCCGCAAGGACTCTCTCCCTCTCTCTCTGCCACACAGACACTGTCACTCTTTCTCTCCTGTACAGTCACTGCCTCTCTATCCCGCACAGACTCTCCGTCTCTCTCCAGCACACAATCTCTCCCTCTCTCTCCCTCACATACGCTCTCTCTTTCCTGCACAGACTCCCTCCCACTCTCTGCCATGCAGTCTCTCTCTCCCACCCAGATTCTCTCCCTCTCTCTCCCACGCAGACTTAGCTCTCTCTCATGCGCAGATTCTCTCTCTCTCTCTCCCACGCAGACTCTCTCTCTCTCTCCCATACAGACTCTCTCTCTATCTCTCCCGCACAGGCTGTCTCTCTCTCTCACGCAGAATCTCTCTGCCTCTCCCGCACAGACTCTCTCTTTCTCCCACACAGGCACTCTCTCTTTATCCCGTGCAGACACTCTCTCGCTCCCACACTGACTATTCCTCACTCTCCCGCACGAACTCTCTCCGTCTCTCCCGCGCAGATTCTCTCTCTCTCCCGCACAGACTCTCTCCCTCTCTCTCAGCCACACGGACACTGTCCCTCTTTCTCTCCTGCACAGTCACTCTCTCTCTCTCCCAAACAGATGCTCCCTCTCTCTCCCGCACAGACTCTCCCTCTCTCTCCCACACAGACTCTCTCTCTCTCTCTCTCCCGCACAGGCTGTCTCTCTCTCCCACGCAGACTTTCTCTGCCTCTCCCGCACAGACTGTCTCCCTCTCTCTCCCACACAGACTCTCTCTCTCTCTCTCTCCCGCACAGGCTGTCTCTCTCTCCCACGCAGACTTTCCCTGCCTCTCCCGCACAGACTGTCTCTCTCTCTCTCTCACACGGACTCTCTCCCTCTCTCTCCCGTGCAGATTCTCTCTCTCTCCCATGCAGACTCTCTCTCTCTCTCTCCCGCACAGACTCTCCCTCTCTCTCCCACACAGTCTCTCTCTCTCTCTCCCACACGGACTCTCTCCCTCTCTCTCTGCCACACAGACACTGTCCCTCTTTTTCTCCTGGACAGTTACTCTCTCTCTCTCCCGGACAGACTCTCTCCCTCTCTCTCTGCCACACACACACAGTCCCTCTTTCTCTCCTGCACAGTCACTCTCTCTCTCTCCCAAACAGATGCTCCCTCTCTCTCCCGCACAGACTCTCCCTCTCTCTCCCTCTCTCTCCACACAGACTCTCTCTCTCTCTCTCTCCCGCACAGGCTGTCTCTCTCTCCCACGCAGATTTTCTCTGCCTCTCCCGCACAGACTGTCTCTCTCTCTCTCCCACACAGACTCTCTCTCTCTCTCTCACACGGACTCTCTCCCTCTCTCTGCCATACCGACTCTCTCCCTCTTTCTGTCCTGCACAGACTATCCCTCTCTCTCCCGCACACACTCTCTCCCTCTCCCGTAAAGACTGTCTCCCTCTCTCTCCCTCTCTCACATACACTCTCTCTCTCCCACGCAGACTCTCTCTCTCTGTTGAGCACAGACTATCCCTCCTTCTCCCACAAAGACTCTCTCTCTCTCTCCCGCACAGACTCCCTCCCACTCTCTCCCATGCAGTCTCTCTCTCTTCCGCCCAGATTCTCTCCCTCTCTCTCCCACGCAGACTCTCCCTCTCTCTCCCGCACGGACTCTCTCCCTCGCTCTCCTGCGCAGATTCTCTCTCTCTCCCACGCAGATTCTCCCTCTCTCTACACTCAGACTCTCTGTCTCTCTCCCGCACAGATTTCTCTCTTTCCCACGCAGACTCTCTCTTCCTCTCCCGCACGGACTCTCTCCCTGTCTCTCTGCCACACAGACACTGTCACTCTTTCTCTCCTGCACAGTCACTGCCTCTCTCTCCCAAACAGACTCTCCGTCTCTCTCCAGCACCTCCCTCTCTCTCCCTCACATACGCTCTCTCTCTTCTGCACAGACTCCCTCCCACTCTCTGCCATGCAGTCTCTCTCTCCCACCCAGATTCTCTCCCTCTCTCTCCCACGCAGACTCTCCCTCTCTCTCCCACGCAGACTCTCCCTCTCTCTCCCACACAGACTCTCTCTCTCTCTCTCCCGCACAGGCTGTCTCTCTCTCCCACGCAGACTTTCTCTGCCTCTCCCGCACAGACTGTCTCTCTCTCTCTCCCACACAGACTCTCTCTCTCTCTCCCGTGCAGATTCTCTCTCTCTCCCATGCAGACTCTCTCTCTCTCTATCCCGCACAGACTCTCCCTCTCTCTCCCACACAGTCGCTCTCTCTCTCTCCCACACGGTCTCTCTCCCTCTCTCTCTGCCACACAGACACTGTCCCTCTTTTTCTCCTGCACAGTCACTCTCTCTCTCTCCCGCACAGACTCTCTCCCTCTCTCTCTGCCACACACACACAGTCCCTCCCCCAAACAGATGCTCCCTCACTCTCCCGCACAGACTCTCCCTCTCTCTCCCACACAGACTCTCTCTCTCTCTCTCTCACACACAGACTCTCTCCCTCTCTCTCCCGTGCAGATTTTCTCTCTCTCCCATGCAGACTCTCTCTCTCTCTCTCTCCCACACACAGTCTCTCTCTCTCTCTCCCACACGGACTCTCTCCCTCTCTCTCTGCCACACAGACACTGTCCCTCTTTTTCTCCTGTACAGCCACTCTCTCTCTCTCCCACACAGTCTCTCCCCCTCTCTCTCCCGCACAGACTCTCTCCCTCTCTCTCTGCCATACCGACACTCTCCCTCTTTCTGTCCAGCACAGACTATCCCTCTCTCTCCCGCACACACTCTCTCCCTCTCCCGTAAAGACTGTCTCCCTCTCTCTCCGTCTCTCACATACACTCTCTCTCTCCCACGCAGACTCTCTCCATCTCTCTCTGTCACACAGACACTGTCCCTCTTTCTCTCCTGCACAGTCACTCTCTCTCTCTCCCAAACAGATGCTCCCTCTCTCTCCCGCACAGACTCTCCCTCTCTCTCCCACACAGACTCTCTCTCTCTCTCTCCCGCACAGGCTATCTCTCTCTCCCACGCAGACTTTCTCTGCCTCTCCCGCACAGACTGTCTCTCTCTCTCTCCCACACAGACTCTCTCTCTCTCTCACACGGACTTTCTCCCTCTCTCTCCCGTGCAGATTCTCTCTCTCTCCCATGCAGACTCTCTCTCTCTCTCTCCCGCACAGACTCTCCCTCTCTCTCCCACACAGTCTCTCTCTCTCTCTCCCACACGGACTCTCTCCCTCTCTCTCTGCCACACAGACACTGTCCCTCTTTTTCTCCTGCACAGTCACTCTCTCTCTCTCCCGCACAGACTCTCTCCCTCTCTCTCTGCCACACACACACAGTCCCTCCCCCAAACAGATGCTCCCTCTCTCTCCCACACAGACTCTCTCTCTCTCTCTCTTCCGCACAGGCTGTCTCTCTCTCCCACGCAAACTTTCTCTGCCTCTCCCGCACAGACTGTCTCTCTCTCTCTCCCACACAGACTCTCTCTCTCTCTCACACGGACTCTCTCCCTCTTTCTCCCGTGCAGATTCTCTCTCTCTCCCATGCAGACTCTCTCTCTCTCTCTCCGGCACAGACTCTCCCTCTCTCTCCCACACAGTCTCTCTCTCTCTCTCCCACACGGACTCTCTCCCTCTCTCTCTGCCACACAGACACTGTCCCTCTTTTTCTCCTGCACAGTCACTCTCTCTCTCTCCCCGCACAGACTCTCTCCCTCTCTCTCTGCCACACACACACAGTCCCTCTTTCTCTCCTGCACAGTCACTCTCTCTCTCTCCCAAACAGATGCTCCCTCTCTCTCCCGCACAGACTCCCCCTCTCTCTCTCACGCAGAATCTCTCTGCCTCTCCCGCACAGACTCTCTCTTTCTCCCACACAGGCACTCTCTCTTTATCCCGTGCAGACACTCTCTCGCTCCCACACTGACTATTCCTCACTCTCCCGCACGAACTCTCTCCGTCTCTCCCGCGCAGATTCTCTCTCTCTCCCGCACAGACTCTCTCCCTCTCTCTCAGCCACACGGACACTGTCCCTCTTTCTCTCCTGCACAGTCACTCTCTCTCTCTCCCAAACAGATGCTCCCTCTCTCTCCCGCACAGACTCTCCCTCTCTCTCCCACACAGACTCTCTCTCTCTCTCTCTCCCGCACAGGCTGTCTCTCTCTCCCACGCAGACTTTCTCTGCCTCTCCCGCACAGACTGTCTCCCTCTCTCTCCCACACAGACTCTCTCTCTCTCTCTCTCCCGCACAGGCTGTCTCTCTCTCCCACGCAGACTTTCTCTGCCTCTCCCGCACAGACTGTCTCTCTCTCTCTCTCACACGGACTCTCTCCCTCTCTCTCCCGTGCAGATTCTCTCTCTCTCCCATGCAGACTCTCTCTCTCTCTCTCCCGCACAGACTCTCCCTCTCTCTCCCACACAGTCTCTCTCTCTCTCTCCCACACGGACTCTCTCCCTCTCTCTCTGCCACACAGACACTGTCCCTCTTTTTCTCCTGGACAGTTACTCTCTCTCTCTCCCGCACAGACTCTCTCCCTCTCTCTCTGCCACACACACACAGTCCCTCTTTCTCTCCTGCACAGTCACTCTCTCTCTCTCCCAAACAGATGCTCCCTCTCTCTCCCGCACAGACTCTCCCTCTCTCTCCCACACAGACTCTCTCTCTCTCTCTCTCCCGCACAGGCTGTCTCTCTCTCCCACGCAGATTTTCTCTGCCTCTCCCGCACAGACTGTCTCTCTCTCTCTCCCACACAGACTCTCTCTCTCTCTCTCACACGGACTCTCTCCCTCTCTCTCTGCCATACCGACTCTCTCCCTCTTTCTGTCCTGCACAGACTATCCCTCTCTCTCCCGCACACACTCTCTCCCTCTCCCGTAAAGACTGTCTCCCTCTCTCTCCCTCTCTCACATACACTCTCTCTCTCCCACGCAGACTCTCTCTCTCTGTTGAGCACAGACTATCCCTCCTTCTCCCACAAAGACTCTCTCTCTCTCTCCCGCACAGACTCCCTCCCACTCTCTCCCATGCAGTCTCTCTCTCTTCCGCCCAGATTCTCTCCCTCTCTCTCCCACGCAGACTCTCCCTCTCTCTCCCGCACGGACTCTCTCCCTCGCTCTCCTGCGCAGATTCTCTCTCTCTCCCACGCAGACTCTCCCTCTCTCTACACTCAGACTCTCTGTCTCTCTCCCGCACAGATTTCTCTCTTTCCCACGCAGACTCTCTCTTCCTCTCCCGCACGGACTCTCTCCCTGTCTCTCTGCCACACAGACACTGTCACTCTTTCTCTCCTGCACAGTCACTGCCTCTCTCTCCCAAACAGACTCTCCGTCTCTCTCCAGCACACAATCTCTCCCTCTCTCTCCCTCACATACGCTCTCTCTCTTCTGCACAGACTCCCTCCCACTCTCTGCCATGCAGTCTCTCTCTCCCACCCAGATTCTCTCCCTCTCTCTCCCACGCAGACTCTCCCTCTCTCTCCCACGCAGACTCTCCCTCTCTCTCCCACACAGACTCTCTCTCTCTCTCTCCCGCACAGGCTGTCTCTCTCTCCCACGCAGACTTTCTCTGCCTCTCCCGCACAGACTGTCTCTCTCTCTCTCCCACACAGACTCTCTCTCTCTCTCCCGTGCAGATTCTCTCTCTCTCCCATGCAGACTCTCTCTCTCTCTATCCCGCACAGACTCTCCCTCTCTCTCCCACACAGTCGCTCTCTCTCTCTCCCACACGGTCTCTCGCCCTCTCTCTCTGCCACACAGACACTGTCCCTCTTTTTCTCCTGCACAGTCACTCTCTCTCTCTCCTGCACAGACTCTCTCCCTCTCTCTCTGCCACACACACACAGTCCCTCCCCCAAACAGATGCTCCCTCTCTCTCCCGCACAGACTCTCCCTCTCTCTCCCACACAGACTCTCTCTCTCTCTCTCTCACACACAGACTCTCTCCCTCTCTCTCCCGTGCAGATTTTCTCTCTCTCCCATGCAGACTCTCTCTCTCTCTCTCTCCCACACACAGTCTCTCTCTCTCTCTCCCACACGGACTCTCTCCCTCTCTCTCTGCCACACAGACACTGTCCCTCTTTTTCTCCTGTACAGCCACTCTCTCTCTCTCCCACACAGTCTCTCCCCCTCTCTCTCCCGCACAGACTCTCTCCCTCTCTCTCTGCCATACCGACACTCTCCCTCTTTCTGTCCAGCACAGACTATCCCTCTCTCTCCCGCACACACTCTCTCCCTCTCCCGTAAAGACTGTCTCCCTCTCTCTCCGTCTCTCACATACACTCTCTCTCTCCCACGCAGACTCTCTCCATCTCTCTCTGTCACACAGACACTGTCCCTCTTTCTCTCCTGCACAGTCACTCTCTCTCTCTCCCAAACAGATGCTCCCTCTCTCTCCCGCACAGACTCTCCCTCTCTCTCCCACACAGACTCTCTCTCTCTCTCTCCCGCACAGGCTATCTCTCTCTCCCACGCAGACTTTCTCTGCCTCTCCCGCACAGACTGTCTCTCTCTCTCTCCCACACAGACTCTCTCTCTCTCTCACACGGACTTTCTCCCTCTCTCTCCCGTGCAGATTCTCTCTCTCTCCCATGCAGACTCTCTCTCTCTCTCTCCCGCACAGACTCTCCCTCTCTCTCCCACACAGTCTCTCTCTCTCTCTCCCACACGGACTCTCTCCCTCTCTCTCTGCCACACAGACACTGTCCCTCTTTTTCTCCTGCACAGTCACTCTCTCTCTCTCCCGCACAGACTCTCTCCCTCTCTCTCTGCCACACACACACAGTCCCTCCCCCAAACAGATGCTCCCTCTCTCTCCCACACAGACTCTCTCTCTCTCTCTCTTCCGCACAGGCTATCTCTCTCTCCCACGCAAACTTTCTCTGCCTCTCCCGCACAGACTGTCTCTCTCTCTCTCCCACACAGACTCTCTCTCTCTCTCACACGGACTCTCTCCCTCTTTCTCCCGTGCAGATTCTCTCTCTCTCCCATGCAGACTCTCTCTCTCTCTCTCCGGCACAGACTCTCCCTCTCTCTCCCACACAGTCTCTCTCTCTCTCTCCCACACGGACTCTCTCCCTCTCTCTCTGCCACACAGACACTGTCCCTCTTTTTCTCCTGCACAGTCACTCTCTCTCTCTCCCGCACAGACTCTCTCCCTCTCTCTCTGCCACACACACACAGTCCCTCTTTCTCTCCTGCACAGTCACTCTCTCTCTCTCCCAAACAGATGCTCCCTCTCTCTCCCGCACAGACTCCCCCTCTCTCTCCCACACAGACTCTCTCTCTCTCTCCCACACGGACTCTCTCCCTCTCTCTCTGCCACACAGACACTGTCCCTCTTTTTCTCCTGCACAGTCACTCTCTCTCTCTCCCGCACAGACTCTCTCCCTCTCTCTCTGCCACACGCACACAGTCCCTCCCCCAAACAGATGCTCCCTCTCTCTCCCGCACAGACTCTCCCTCTCTCTCCCACACAGACTCTCTCTCTCTCTCTCTCTCCCGCACAGGCTGTCTCTCTCTCCCACGCAGATTTTCTCTGCCTCTCCCGCACAGACTGTCTCTCTCTCTCTCCCACACAGACTCTCTCTCTCTCTCTCTCACACACAGACTCTCTCCCTCTCTCTCCCGTGCAGATTTTCTCTCTCTCCCATGCAGACTCTCTCTCTCTCTCTCTCCCACACAGTCTCTCTCTCTCTCTCCCACATGGACTCTCTCCCTCTCTCTCTGCCACACAGACACTGTCCCTCATTTTCTCCTGTACAGTCACTCTCTCTCTCTCCCACACAGTCTCTCCCCCTCTCTCTCCCGCACAGTCTCTCCCCCTCTCTCTCCCGCACAGACTCTCTCCCTCTCTCTCTGCCATACCGACACTCTCCCTCTTTCTCTCCTGCACAGACTATCCCTCTCTCTCCCGCACACACTCTCTCCCTCTCCCGTAAAGACTGTCTCCCTCTCTCTCCCTCTCTCACATACACTCTCTCTCTCCCACGCAGACTCTCTCTGTCTGTTGAGCACAGACTATCCCTCCTTCTCCCACAAAGACTCTCTCTCTCTCTCCCGCACAGACTCCCTCCCACTCTCTCCCATGCAGTCTCTCTCTCTTCCGCCCAGATTCTCTCCCTCTCTCTCCCACGCAGACTCTCCCTCTCTCTCCCGCACGGACTCTCTCCCTCGCTCTCCTGCGCAGATTCTCTCTCTCTCCCACGCAGACTCTCCCTCTCTCTACACTCAGACTCTCTGTCTCTCTCCCGCACAGATTTCTCTCTTTCCCACGCAGACTCTCTCTTCCTCTCCCGCACGGACTCTCTCCCTGTCTCTCTGCCACACAGACACTGTCACTCTTTCTCTCCTGCACAGTCACTGCCTCTCTCTCCCAAACAAACTCTCCGTCTCTCTCCAGCACACAATCTCTCCCTCTCTCTCCCTCACATACGCTCTCTCTCTTCTGCACAGACTCCCTCCCACTCTCTGCCATGCAGTCTCTCTCTCCCACCCAGATTCTCTCCGTCTCTCTCCCACGCAGACTCTCCCTCTCTCTCCCACACAGACTCTCTCTCTCTCTCTCCCGCACAGACTGTCTCTCTCTCTCTCCCACCCAGATTCTCTCCCTCTCTCTCCCACGCAGACTCTAGCTCTCTCTCCCGCGCAGATTCTCTCTCTCTCTCTCTCCCACGCGGACTCTCTCTCTCTCCTGCACAGACTCTCCCTCTCTCCACACTCAGACTCTCTGTCTCTCTCCCGCACAGATTTCTCTCTTTAACACGCAGACTCTCTCTTCCTCTCCCGCACGGACTCTCTCCCTCTCTCTCTGCCACACAGACACTGTCACTCTTTCTCTCCTGTACAGTCACTGCCTCTCTATCCCGCACAGACTCTCCGTCTCTCTCCAGCACACAATCTCTCCCTCTCTCTCCCTCACATACGATCTCTCTTTCCTGCACAGACTCCCTCCCACTCTCTGCCATGCAGTCTCTCTCTCCCACCCAGATTCTCTCCCTCTCTCTCCCACGCAGACTTAGCTCTCTCTCCTGCGCAGATTCTCTCTCTCTCCCACACAGGCACTCTCTCTCTATCCCGTGCAGACACTCTCTCTCGCTCCCACACTGACTATTCCTCACTCTCCCGCACGAACTCTCTCCGTCTCTCCCGCGCAGATTCTCTCTCTCTCCCGCACAGACTCTCTCCATCTCTCTCTGTCACACAGACACTGTCCCTCTTTCTCTCCTGCACAGTCACTCTCTCTCTCTCCCAAACAGATGCTCCCTCTCTCTCCCACACAGACACTCCCTCTCTCTCCCACACAGACTCTCTCTCTCTCTCTCCCGCACAGGCTGTCTCTCTCTCCCACGCAGACTTTCTCTGCCTCTCCCGCACAGACTGTCTCTCTCTCTCTCCCACACAGACTCTCTCTCTCTCTCACACGGACTTTCTCCCTCTCTCTCCCGTGCAGATTCTCTCTCTCTCCCATGCAGACTCTCTCTCTCTCTCTCCCGCACAGACTCTCCCTCTCTCTCCCACACAGTCTCTCTCTCTCTCTCCCACACGGACTCTCTCCCTCTCTCTCTGCCACACAGACACTGTCCCTCTTTTTCTCCTGCACAGTCACTCTCTCTCTCTCCCGCACAGACTCTCTCCCTCTCTCTCTGCCACACACACACAGTCCCTCCCCCAAACAGATGCTCCCTCTCTCTCCCGCACAGACTCTCCCTCTCTCTCCCACACAGACTCTCTCTCTCTCTCTCTCCCGCACAGGCTGTCTCTCTCTCCCGTGCAGATTTTCTCTCTCTCCCATGCAGACTCTCTCTCTCTCTCTCTCCCACACAGTCTCTCTCTCTCTCTCCCACATGGACTCTCTCCCTCTCTCTCTGCCACACAGACACTGTCCCTCATTTTCTCCTGTACAGTCACTCTCTCTCTCTCCCACACAGTCTCTCCCCCTCTCTCTCCCGCACAGTCTCTCCCCCTCTCTCTCCCGCACAGACTCTCTCCCTCTCTCTCTGCCATACCGACACTCTCCCTCTTTCTGTCCTGCACAGACTATCCCTCTCTCTCCCACACACACTCTCTCCCTCTCCCGTAAAGACTGTCTCCCTCTCTCTCCCTCTCTCACATACACTCTCTCTCTCCCACGCAGACTCTCTCTGTCTGTTGAGCACAGACTATCCCTCCTTCTCCCACAAAGACTCTCTCTCTCTCTCCCGCACAGACTCCCTCCCACTCTCTCCCATGCAGTCTCTCTCTCTTCCGCCCAGATTCTCTCCCTCTCTCTCCCACG
>NW_027278061.1:0-20386 GCF_030028105.1 Mobula birostris
ACTCCAAAGCACTTACTGCAAACCTAAAGGAAACACCATAGGTTAACTTCTCACATGATTCTGAGATGTCTGAAAGTTGTTTCATAGCTGTGCACATAAAGACAAAAAAGTTGATTTCACAGTGAATAGAATGCTTTGACATAAAAGTAGTATACATTTCAATTTTACACCAAAGCACTTACTGCAAACCTAATGGAAACACTTTAGGTTAACTTTCCACATGATTATGAGTAGTTTGAAAGTTGTTTCATGGCTGTACACATCAACACAAAAAAGTTGTTATATCAGTGCATGCAGTGCTTAAACAATACAAATAGTATACATTTCAATATTACTCCAAAGCACTTACTGCAAACCTAATGGAAACACTTTAATTTAACTTCCCACATGATTCTGAGATGTCTGAAAGTTGTTTCATACCTGTGCACATAAAGACAAAAAAGTTGATTTCACAGTGAATAGAATGCTTTGACATAAAAGTAGTATACATTTCAATTGTACTCAAAAGTCCTGACTGCAAACCTAATGCAAACAGATTTGGTTAACTTCCCAGATGAGTATGACTAGGTTTAAAGTTGTTTCATGCCTCAGTTCATCAAGACAAAAAAGTTAATTTCTCAGTACTACTATGCTCTGAATTTAAGGTAGTATACATCTCAATTTTACACCAAAGTACTTACTGCAAAGTAATGGAAACACCTTAGGTTAACTTCCCACATGATTATGAGTAGTTTGAAAGTTGTTTCATGGCTGTACACATCAACACAAAAAAGTTGTTATCTCAGTGCATGCAATGATTAGACAATACAAATAGTATACATTTCAATTTTACTCCAAAGCACTTACTGCAAACCTAAAGGAAACACCATAGGTTAACTTCTCACATGATTCTGAGATGTCTGAAAGTTGTTTCATAGCTGTGCACATAAAGACAAAAAAGTTGATTTCACAGTGAATAGAATGCTTTGACATAAAAGTAGTATACATTTCAATTTTACACCAAAGCACTTACTGCAAACCTAATGGAAACACTTTAGGTTAACTTTCCACATGATTATGAGTAGTTTGAAAGTTGTTTCATGGCTGTACACATCAACACAAAAAAGTTGTTATCTCAGTGCATGCAGTGCTTAAACAATACAAATAGTATACATTTCAATTTTACTCCAAAGCACTTACTGCAAACCTAATGGAAACACTTTAAGTTAACTTCCCACATGATTCTGAGATGTCTGAAAGTTGTTTCATACCTGTGCACATAAAGACAAAAAAATTGATTTCACAGGGAATAGAATGATTTGACATAAAAGTAGTATACATTTCAATTGTACTCAAAAGTCCTGACTGCAAACCTAATGCAAACAGATTTGTTTAACTTCCCAGATGAGTATGACTATGTTTAAAGTTTTTCATGCCTCAGTTCATCAAGACAAAAAAGTTACTTTCTCAGTACTACTATGCTCTGACATTAAGGTAGTATACATCTCAATTTTACACCAAAGTACTTACTGCAAACTAATGGAAAACCTTAGGTTAACCTTCCCACAAGATTATGAGTAGTTTGAAAGTTGATTCATGGCTGTACACATCAACACAAAAAAGTTGTTATCTCAGTGCATGTGATGCTTAGACAATACAAATAGTATACATTTCAATTTTACACCAAAGTACTTACTGCAAACCTAATGGAAACAACTTAGATTAACTTCCCATATGATTCTGAGATGTCTGAAAGTTGTTTCATACCTGTGCACATCAAGACAAAAAAGTTGTTTTCTCAGTGCATGCAATGCTTTTACAATACAAATAGTATACATTTCAATTTTACACCAAAGCACTTACTGCAAACCTAATGGAAACACCTTAGGTTAACTTCCCACATGATTCTGAGATGTCTGAATGTTGTTTCATACCTGTGCACATAAAGACAAAAAAGTTGATTTCACAGTGAATAGAATGCTTTGACATAAAAGTAGTATACATTTCAATTGTACTCAAAAGTCCTGACTGCAAACCTAATGCAAACAGATTTGGTTAACTTCCCAGATGAGTATGACTAGGTTTAAAGTTGTTTCATGCCTCAGTTCATCAAGACAAAAAAGTTACTTTCTCAGTACTACTATGCTCTGACTTTAAGGTAGTATACATCTCAATTTTACACCAAAGTACTTACTGCAAACTAATGGAAACACCTTAGGTTAACTTCCCACATGATTATGAGTAGTTTGAAAGTTGATTCATGGCTGTACACATCAACACAAAAAAGTTGTTATCTCAGTGCATGCAATGCTTCGACAATACAAATAGTATGAATTTCAATTTTACACCAAAGTACTTACTGCAAACCTAATGGAAACACCATAGGTTAACTTCCCACATGATTCTGAGATGTCTGAAAGTTGTTTCATACCAGTGCACATAAAGACAAAAAAGTTGATTTCACAGTGAATAGAATGCTTTGACATAAAAGTAGTATACATTTCAATTTTACACCAAAGCACTTACTGCAAACCTAATGGAAACACTTTAGGTTAACTTTCCACATGATTATGAGTAGTTTGAAAGTTGTTTCATGGCTGTACACATCAACACAAAAAAGTTGTTATCTCAGTGCATGCAGTGCTTAAACAATACAAATAGTATACATTTCAATTTTACTCCAAAGCACTTACTGCAAACCTAATGGAAACACTTTAAGTTAACTTCCCACATGATTCTGAGATGTCTGAAAGTTGTTTCATACCTGTGCACATAAAGACAAAAAAGTTGATTTCACAGTGAGTAGAATGATTTGACATAAAAGTAGTATACATTTCAATTGTACTCAAACGTCCTGACTGCAAACCTAATGCAAACAGATTTGGTTAACTTCCCAGATGAGTATGACTAGGTTAAAAGTTTTTCATGCCTGAGTTCATCAAGACAAAAAAGTTACTTTCTCAGTACTACTATGCTCTGACATTAAGGTAGTATACATCTCAATTTTACACCAAAGTACTTACTGCAAAGTAATGGAAACACCTTAGGTTAACTTCCCACATGATTATGAGTAGTTTGAAAGTTGATTCATGGCTGTACACATCAACACAAAAAAGTTGTTATCTCAGTGCATGTAATGCTTAGACAATACAAATAGTATACATTTCAATTTTACACCAAAGTACTTACTGCAAACCTAATGGAAACAACTTAGATTTACTTCCCATATGATTCTGAGATGTCTGAAAGTTGTTTCATACCTGTGCACATCAAGACAAAAAAGTTGTTTTCTCAGTGCATGCAATGCTTTTACAATACAAATAGTATACATTTCAATTTTACACCAAAGCACTTACTGCAAACCTAATGGAAACACCTTAGGTCAACTTTCCACATGATTATGTGTAGTTTGAAAGTTGTTTCATAGCTGTACACATCAACACAAAAAAGTTGTTATCTCAGTGCATGCAATGCTTAGACAATTCAAATAGTATACATTTCAATTTTACACCAAAGCACTTACTGCAAACCTAATGGAAACAACTTAGGTTAACTTCCCACATGATTCTGAGATGTCTGAAAGTTGTTTCATAGCTGTGCACATAAAGACAAAAAAGTTGATTCCACAGTGAATAGAATGCTTTGACATAAAAGTAGTATACATTTCAATTGTACTCAAAAGTCCTGACTGCAAACCTAATGCAAACAGATTTGGTTGACTTCCCAGATGAGTATGACTAGGTTTAAAGTTGTTTCATGCCTCAGTTCATCAAGACAAAAAAGTTAATTTCTCAGTACTACTATGCTCTGACTTTAAGGTAGTATACATCTCAATTTTACACCAAAGTACTTACTGCAAACTAATGGAAACACCTTAGGTTAACTTCCCACATGATTATGAGTAGTTTGAAAGTTGTATCATGGCTGTACACATGAACACAAAAAAGTTGTTATCTCAGTGCATGCAATGCTTCGACAATACAAATAGTATGCATTTCAATTTTACACCAAAGTACTTACTGCAAACCTAATGGAAACACCATAGTTTAACTTCCCACATGACTCTGAGATGTCTGAAAGTTGTTTCATAGCTGTGCACATAAAGACAAAAAAGTTGATTTCACAGTGAATAGAATGCTTTGACATAAAAGTAGTATACAATTCAATTTTACACCAAAGTACTTACTGCAAACCTAATGGAAACAACTTAGATTAACTTCCCATATGATTCTGAGATGTCTGAAAGTTGTTTCATACCTGTGCACATCAAGACAAAAAAGTTGTTTTCTCAGTGCATGCAATGCTTTTACAATACAAATAGTATACATTTCAATTTTACACCAAAGCACTTACTGCAAACCTAATGGAAACACCTTAGGTTAACTTCCCACATGATTCTGAGATGTCTGAATGTTGTTTCATACCTGTGCACATAAAGACAAAAAAGTTGATTTCACAGTGAATAGAATGCTTTGACATAAAAGTAGTATACATTTCAATTGTACTCAAAAGTCCTGACTGCAAACCTAATGCAAACAGATTTGGTTAACTTCCCAGATGAGTATGACTAGGTTTAAAGTTGTTTCATGCCTCAGTTCATCAAGACAAAAAAGTTACTTTCTCAGTACTACTATGCTCTGACTTTAAGGTAGTATACATCTCAATTTTACACCAAAGTACTTACTGCAAACTAATGGAAACACCTTAGGTTAACTTCCCACATGATTATGAGTAGTTTGAAAGTTGATTCATGGCTGTACACATCAACACAAAAAAGTTGTTATCTCAGTGCATGCAATGCTTCGACAATACAAATAGTATGAATTTCAATTTTACACCAAAGTACTTACTGCAAACCTAATGGAAACACCATAGGTTAACTTCCCACATGATTCTGAGATGTCTGAAAGTTGTTTCATACCAGTGCACATAAAGACAAAAAAGTTGATTTCACAGTGAATAGAATGCTTTGACATAAAAGTAGTATACATTTCAATTTTACACCAAAGCACTTACTGCAAACCTAATGGAAACACTTTAGGTTAACTTTCCACATGATTATGAGTAGTTTGAAAGTTGTTTCATGGCTGTACACATCAACACAAAAAAGTTGTTATCTCAGTGCATGCAGTGCTTAAACAATACAAATAGTATACATTTCAATTTTACTCCAAAGCACTTACTGCAAACCTAATGGAAACACTTTAAGTTAACTTCCCACATGATTCTGAGATGTCTGAAAGTTGTTTCATACCTGTGCACATAAAGACAAAAAAGTTGATTTCACAGTGAGTAGAATGATTTGACATAAAAGTAGTATACATTTCAATTGTACTCAAACGTCCTGACTGCAAACCTAATGCAAACAGATTTGGTTAACTTCCCAGATGAGTATGACTAGGTTAAAAGTTTTTCATGCCTGAGTTCATCAAGACAAAAAAGTTACTTTCTCAGTACTACTATGCTCTGACATTAAGGTAGTATACATCTCAATTTTACACCAAAGTACTTACTGCAAAGTAATGGAAACACCTTAGGTTAACTTCCCACATGATTATGAGTAGTTTGAAAGTTGATTCATGGCTGTACACATCAACACAAAAAAGTTGTTATCTCAGTGCATGTAATGCTTAGACAATACAAATAGTATACATTTCAATTTTACACCAAAGTACTTACTGCAAACCTAATGGAAACAACTTAGATTTACTTCCCATATGATTCTGAGATGTCTGAAAGTTGTTTCATACCTGTGCACATCAAGACAAAAAAGTTGTTTTCTCAGTGCATGCAATGCTTTTACAATACAAATAGTATACATTTCAATTTTACACCAAAGCACTTACTGCAAACCTAATGGAAACACCTTAGGTCAACTTTCCACATGATTATGTGTAGTTTGAAAGTTGTTTCATAGCTGTACACATCAACACAAAAAAGTTGTTATCTCAGTGCATGCAATGCTTAGACAATTCAAATAGTATACATTTCAATTTTACACCAAAGCACTTACTGCAAACCTAATGGAAACAACTTAGGTTAACTTCCCACATGATTCTGAGATGTCTGAAAGTTGTTTCATACCTGTGCACATAAAGACAAAAAAGTTGATTCCACAGTGAATAGAATGCTTTGACATAAAAGTAGTATACATTTCAATTGTACTCAAAAGTCCTGACTGCAAACCTAATGCAAACAGATTTGGTTGACTTCCCAGATGAGTATGACTAGGTTTAAAGTTGTTTCATGCCTCAGTTCATCAAGACAAAAAAGTTAATTTCTCAGTACTACTATGCTCTGACTTTAAGGTAGTATACATCTCAATTTTACACCAAAGTACTTACTGCAAACTAATGGAAACACCTTAGGTTAACTTCCCACATGATTATGAGTAGTTTGAAAGTTGTATCATGGCTGTACACATGAACACAAAAAAGTTGTTATCTCAGTGCATGCAATGCTTCGACAATACAAATAGTATGCATTTCAATTTTACACCAAAGTACTTACTGCAAACCTAATGGAAACACCATAGTTTAACTTCCCACATGACTCTGAGATGTCTGAAAGTTGTTTCATAGCTGTGCACATAAAGACAAAAAAGTTGATTTCACAGTGAATAGAATGCTTTGACATAAAAGTAGTATACAATTCAATTTTACACCAAAACACTTACTGCAAACCTAATGGAAACACTTTAGGTTAACTTTCCACATGATTATGAGTAGTTTGAAAGTTGTTTCATGGCTGTACACATCAACACAAAAAAGTTGTTATCTCAGTGCATGCAGTGCTTAAACAATACAAATAGTATACATTTCAATATTACTCCAAAGCACTTACTGCAAACCTAATGGAAACACTTTAATTTAACTTCCCACATGATTCTGAGATGTCTGAAAGTTGCTTCATACCTGTGCACATAAAGACAAAAAAGTTGATTTCACAGTGAATAGAATGCTTTGACATAAAAGTAGTATACATTTCAATTGTACTCAAAAGTCCTGACTGCAAACTTAATGCAAACAGATTTGGTTGACTTCCCAGATGAGTATGACTAGGTTTAAAGTTGTTTCATGCCTCAGTTCATCAAGACAAAAAAGTTAATTTCTCAGTACTACTATGCTCTGACTTTAAGGTAGTATACATCTCAATTTTACACCAAAGTACTTACTGCAAACTAATGGAAACACCTTAGGTTAACTTCCCACATGATTATGAGTAGTTTGAAAGTTGTTTCATGGCTGTACACATCAACACAAAAAAGTTGTTATCTCAGTGCATGCAATGCTTCGACAGTACAAATAGTAAGCATTTCAATTTTACACCAAAGTACTTACTGCAAACCTAATGGAAACACCATAGGTTAACTTCCCACATGATTCTGAGATGTCTGAAAGTTGTTTCATAGCTGTGTACGTAAAGACAAAAAAGTTGACTTCACAGTGAATAGAATGCTTTGACATAAAAGTAGTATACATTTCAATTTTACACCAAAGCACTTACTGCAAACCTAATGGAAACACTTTAGGTTAACTTTCCACATGATTATGAGTAGTTTGAAAGTTGTTTCATGGCTGTACACATCAACACAAAAAAGTTGTTATCTCAGTGCATGCAATGCTTCGACAATACAAATAGTAAGCATTTCAATTTTACACCAAAGTACTTACTGCAAACCTAATGGAAACAGCATAGGTTAACTTCCCACATGATTCTGAGATGTCTGAAAGTTGTTTCATACCTGTGCACATCAAGACAAAAAAGTTGATTTCACAGTGAGTAGAATGATTTGACATAAAAGTAGTATACATTTCAATTGTACTCAAAAGTCCTGACTGCAAACCTAATGCAAACAGATTTGGTTAACTTCCCAGATGAGTATGACTAGGTTTAAAGTTGTTTCATGCCTCAGTTCATCAAGACAAAAAAGTTAATTTCTCAGTACCACTATGCTCTGACTTTAAGGTAGTATACATCTCAATTTTACACCAAAGTACTTACTGCAAACTAATGGAAACACCTTAGGTTAACTTCCCACATGATTATGAGTAGTTTGAAAGTTGATTCATGGCTGTACACATCAACACAAAAAGTTGTTATCTCAGTGCATGTAATGCTTAGACAATACAAATAGTATGCATTTCAATTTTACACCAAAGTACTTACTGCAAACCTAATGGAAACACCTTAGATTAACTTCCCATATGATTCTGAGATGTCTGAAAGTTGTTTCATACCTGTGCCAATCAAGACAAAAAAGTTGTTTTCTCAGTGCATGCAATGCTTTTACAATACAAATAGTATACATTTCAATTTTACACCAAAGCACTTACTGCAAACCTAATGGAAACACCTTAGGTCAACTTTCCACATGATTATGAGTAGTTTGAAAGTTGTTTCATGGCTGTACACATCAACACAAAAAAGTTGTTATCTCAGTGCATGCAATGCTTAGACAATACAAATAGTATACATTTCAATTTTACACCAAAGCACTTACTGCAAACCTAATGGAAACAACTTAGGATAACTTCCCACATGATTCTGAGATGTCTGAAAGTTGTTTCATAGCTGTGCACATAAAGGCAAAAAAGTTGATTTCACAGTGAATAGAATGCTTTGACATAAAAGTAGTATACATTTCAATTGTACTCAAAAGTCCTGACTGCAAACCTAATGCAAACAGATTTGGTTGACTTCCCAGATGAGTATGACTAGGTTTAAAGTTGTTTCATGCCTCAGTTCATCAAGACAAAAAAGTTAATTTCTCAGTACTACTATGCTCTGAATTTAAGGTAGTATACATCTCAATTTTACACCAAAGTACTTACTGCAAACTAATGGAAACACCTTAGGTTAACTTCCCACATGATTATGAGTAGTTTGAAAGTTGTTTCATGGCTGTACACATCAACACAAAAAAGTTGTTATCTCAGTGCATGCAATGCTTAGACAATACAAATAGTATACATTTCAATTTTACTCCAAAGCACTTACTGCAAACCTAATGGAAACACCATAGGTTAACTTCTCACATGATTCTGAGATGTCTGAAAGTTGTTTCATAGCTGTGCACATAAAGACAAAAAAGTTGATTTCACAGTGAATAGAATGCTTTGACATAAAAGTAGTATACATTTCAATTTTACACCAAAGCACTTACTGCAAACCTAATGGAAACACTTTAGGTTAACTTTCCACATGATTATGAGTAGTTTGAAAGTTGTTTCATGGCTGTACACATCAACACAAAAAAGTTGTTATCTCAGTGCATGCAGTGCTTAAACAATACAAATAGTATACATTTCAATTTTACTCCAAAGCACTTACTGCAAACCTAATGGAAACACTTTAAGTTAACTTCCCACATGATTCTGAGATGTCTGAAAGTTGTTTCATACCTGTGCACATAAAGACAAAAAAGTTGATTTCACAGTGAGTAGAATGATTTGACATAAAAGTAGTATACATTTCAATTGTACTCAAAAGTCCTGACTGCAAACCTAATGCAAACAGATTTGTTTAACTTCCCAGATGAGTATGACTATGTTTAAAGTTTTTCATGCCTCAGTTCATCAAGACAAAAAAGTTACTTTCTCAGTACTACTATGCTCTGACATTAAGGTAGTATACATCTCAATTTTACACCAAAGTACTTACTGCAAACTAATGGAAACACCTTAGGTTAACTTCCCACATGATTATGAGTAGTTTGAAAGTTGATTCATGGCTGTACACATCAACACAAAAAAGTTGTTATCTCAGTGCATGTAATGCTTAGACAATACAAATAGTATACATTTCAATTTTACACCAAAGTACTTACTGCAAACCTAATGGAAACAACTTAGATTAACTTCCCATATGATTCTGAGATGTCTGAAAGTTGTTTCATACCTGTGCACATCAAGACAAAAAAGTTGTTTTCTCAGTGCATGCAATGCTTTTACAATACAAATAGTATACATTTCAATTTTACACCAAAGCACTTACTGCAAACCTAATGGAAACACCTTAGGTCAACTTTCCACATGATTCTGAGTAGTTTGAAAGTTGTTTCATGGCTGTACAAATCAACACAAAAAAGTTGTTATCTCAGTGCATGCAATGCTTAGACAATTCAAATAGTATACATTTCAATTTTACACCAAAGCACTTACTGCAAACCTAATGGAAACAACTTAGGTTAACTTCCCACATGATTCTGAGATGTCTGAAAGTTGTTTCATAGCTGTGCACATAAAGACAAAAAAGTTGATTTCCCAGTGAATAGAATGCTTTAACATAAAAGTAGTATACATTTCAATTTTACACCAAAGCACTTACTGCAAACCTAATGGAAACACCTTAGGTTAACTTTCCACATGATTATGAGTAGTTTGAAAGTTGTTTCATGGCTGTACACATCAACACAAAAAAGTTGTTATCTCAGTGCATGCAATGCTTCGACAATACAAATAGTATGCATTTCAATTTTACACCAAAGTACTTACTGCAAACCTAATGGAAACACTTTAGGCCACATGATTATGAGTAGTTTGAAAGTTGTTTCATGGCTGTACACATCAACACAAAAAAGTTGTTATCTCAGTGCATGCAGTGCTTAAACAATACAAATAGTATACATTTCAATATTACTCCAAAGCACTTACTGCAAACCTAATGGAAACACTTTAATTTAACTTCCCACATGATTCTGAGATGTCTGAAAGTTGTTTCATACCTGTGCACATAAAGACAAAAAAGTTGATTTCACAGTGAATAGAATGCTTTGACATAAAAGTAGTATACATTTCAATTGTACTCAAAAGTCCTGACTGCAAACCTAATGCAAACAGGATTTGGTTAACTTCCCAGATGAGTATGACTAGGTTTAAAGTTGTTTCATGCCTCAGTTCATCAAGACAAAAGAGTTAATTTCTCAGTACTACTATGCTCTGAATTTAAGGTAGTATACATCTCAATTTTACACCAAAGTACTTACTGCAAACTAATGGAAACACCTTAGGTTAACTTCCCACATGATTATGAGTAGTTTGAAAGTTGTTTCATGGGCTGTACACATCAACACAAAAAAGTTGTTATCTCAGTGCATGCAATGCTTAGACAATACAAATAGTATACATTTCAATTTTACTCCAAAGCACTTACTGCAAACCTAATGGAAACACTTTAAGTTAACTTCCCACATGATTCTGAGATGTCTGAAAGTTGTTTCATACCTGTGCACATAAAGACAAAAAAGTTGATTTCACAGTGAGTAGAATGATTTGACATAAAAGTAGTATACATTTCAATTGTACTCAAAAGTCCTGACTGCAAACCTAATGCAAACAGATTTGTTTAACTTCCCAGATGAGTATGACTATGTTTAAAGTTTTTCATGCCTCAGTTCATCAAGACAAAAAAGTTACTTTCTCAGTACTACTATGCTCTGACATTAAGGTAGTATACATCTCAATTTTACACCAAAGTACTTACTGCAAACTAATGGAAACACCTTAGGTTAACTTCCCACATGATTATGAGTAGTTTGAAAGTTGATTCATGGCTGTACACATCAACACAAAAAAGTTGTTGTCTCAGTGCATGTAATGCTTAGACAATACAAATAGTATACATTTCAATTTTACACCAAAGTACTTACTGCAAACCTAATGGAAACAACTTAGATTAACTTCCCATATGATTCTGAGATGTCTGAAAGTTGTTTCATACCTGTGCACATCAAGACAAAAAAAGTTGTTTTCTCAGTGCATGCAATGCTTTTACAATACAAATAGTATACATTTCAATTTTACACCAAAGCACTTACTGCAAACCTAATGGAAAACACCTTAGGTCAACTTTCCACATGATTCTGAGTAGTTTGAAAGTTGTTTCAATGGCTGTACAAATCAACACAAAAAAGTTGTTATCTCAGTGCATGCAATGCTTAGACAATTCAAATAGTATACATTTCAATTTTACACCAAAGCACTTACTGCAAACCTAATGGAAACAACTTAGGTTAACTTCCCACATGATTCTGAGATGTCTGAAAGTTGTTTCATAGCTGTGCACATAAAGACAAAAAAGTTGATTTCCCAGTGAATAGAATGCTTTAACATAAAAGTAGTATACATTTCAATTTTACACCAAAGCACTTACTGCAAACACCTAATGGAAACACTTTAGGTTAACTTTCCACATGATTATGAGTAGTTTGAAAGTTGTTTCATGCCTGTACACATCAACACAAAAGAGTTGTTATCTCAGTGCATGTAATGCTTAGACAATACAAATAGTATACATTTCAATTTTACACCAAAGCACTTACTGCAAACCTAATGGAAACACCTTAGGTTAACTTCCCACATGATTCTGAGATGTCCTGAATGTTGTTTCATACCTGTGCACATAAAGACAAAAAAGTTGATTTCACAGTGAATAGAATGCTTTGACATAAAAGTAGTATACATTTCAATTGTACTCAAAAGTCCTGACTGCAAACCTAATGCAAACAGATTTGGTTAACTTCCCAGATGAGTATGACTAGGTTTAAAGTTGTTTCATGCCTCAGTTCATCAAGACAAAAAAGTTACTTTCTCAGTACTACTATGCTCTGACTTTAAGGTAGTATACATCTCAATTTTACACCAAAGTACTTACTGCAAACTAATGGAAACACCTTAGGTTAACTTCCCACATGATTATGAGTAGTTTGAAAGTTGATTCATGGCTGTACACATCAACACAAAAAAGTTGTTATCTCAGTGCATGCAATGCTTCGACAATACAAATAGTATGAATTTCAATTTTACACCAAAGTACTTACTGCAAACCTAATGGAAACACCATAGGTTAACTTCCCACATGATTCTGAGATGTCTGAAAGTTGTTTCATACCAGTGCACATAAAGACAAAAAAGTTGATTTCACAGTGAATAGAATGCTTTGACATAAAAGTAGTATACATTTCAATTTTACACCAAAGCACTTACTGCAAACCTAATGGAAACACTTTAGGTTAACTTTCCACATGATTATGAGTAGTTTGAAAGTTGTTTCATGGCTGTACACATCAACACAAAAAAGTTGTTATCTCAGTGCATGCAGTGCTTAAACAATACAAATAGTATACATTTCAATTTTACTCCAAAGCACTTACTGCAAACCTAATGGAAACACTTTAAGTTAACTTCCCACATGATTCTGAGATGTCTGAAAGTTGTTTCATACCTGTGCACATAAAGACAAAAAAGTTGATTTCACAGTGAGTAGAATGATTTGACATAAAAGTAGTATACATTTCAATTGTACTCAAACGTCCTGACTGCAAACCTAATGCAAACAGATTTGGTTAACTTCCCAGATGAGTATGACTAGGTTAAAAGTTTTTCATGCCTGAGTTCATCAAGACAAAAAAGTTACTTTCTCAGCTACTACTATGCTCTGACATTAAGGTAGTATACATCTCAATTTTACACCAAAGTACTTACTGCAAAGTAATGGAAACACCTTAGGTTAACTTCCCACATGATTATGAGTAGTTTGAAAGTTGATTCATGGCTGTACACATCAACACAAAAAAGTTGTTATCTCAGTGCATGTAATGCTTAGACAATACAAATAGTATACATTTCAATTTTACACCAAAGTACTTACTGCAAACCTAATGGAAACAACTTAGATTTACTTCCCATATGATTCTGAGATGTCTGAAAGTTGTTTCATACCTGTGCACATCAAGACAAAAAAGTTGTTTTCTCAGTGCATGCAATGCTTTTACAATACAAATAGTATACATTTCAATTTTACACCAAAGCACTTACTGCAAACCTAATGGAAACACCTTAGGTCAACTTTCCACATGATTATGTGTAGTTTGAAAGTTGTTTCATAGCTGTACACATCAACACAAAAAAGTTGTTATCTCAGTGCATGCAATGCTTAGACAATTCAAATAGTATACATTTCAATTTTACACCAAAGCACTTACTGCAAACCTAATGGAAACAACTTAGGTTAACTTCCCACATGATTCTGAGATGTCTGAAAGTTGTTTCATAGCTGTGCACATAAAGACAAAAAAGTTGATTTCACAGTGAATAGAATGCTTTGACATAAAAGTAGTATACATTTCAATTGTACTCAAAAGTCCTGACTGCAAACCTAATGCAAACAGATTTGGTTGACTTCCCAGATGAGTATGACTAGGTTTAAAGTTGTTTCATGCCTCAGTTCATCAAGACAAAAAAGTTAATTTCTCAGTACTACTATGCTCTGACTTTAAGGTAGTATACATCTCAATTTTACACCAAAGTACTTACTGCAAACTAATGGAAACACCTTAGGTTAACTTCCCACATGATTATGAGTAGTTTGAAAGTTGTATCATGGCTGTACACATGAACACAAAAAAGTTGTTATCTCAGTGCATGCAATGCTTCGACAATACAAATAGTATGCATTTCAATTTTACACCAAAGTACTTACTGCAAACCTAATGGAAACACCATAGTTTAACTTCCCACATGACTCTGAGATGTCTGAAAGTGTTTCATAGCTGTGCACATAAAGACAAAAAAGTTGATTTCACAGTGAATAGAATGCTTTGACATAAAAGTAGTATACAATTCAATTTTACACCAAAACACTTACTGCAAACCTAATGGAAACACTTTAGGTTAACTTTCCACATGATTATGAGTAGTTTGAAAGTTGTTTCATGGCTGTACACATCAACACAAAAAAGTTGTTATCTCAGTGCATGCAGTGCTTAAACAATACAAATAGTATACATTTCAATATTACTCCAAAGCACTTACTGCAAACCTAATGGAAACACTTTAATTTAACTTCCCACATGATTCTGAGATGTCTGAAAGTTGCTTCATACCTGTGCACATAAAGACAAAAAAGTTGATTTCACAGTGAATAGAATGCTTTGACATAAAAGTAGTATACATTTCAATTGTACTCAAAAGTCCTGACTGCAAACTTAATGCAAACAGATTTGGTTGACTTCCCAGATGAGTATGACTAGGTTTAAAGTTGTTTCATGCCTCAGTTCATCAAGACAAAAAAGTTAATTTCTCAGTACTACTATGCTCTGACTTTAAGGTAGTATACATCTCAATTTTACACCAAAGTACTTACTGCAAACTAATGGAAACACCTTAGGTTAACTTCCCACATGATTATGAGTAGTTTGAAAGTTGTTTCATGGCTGTACACATCAACACAAAAAAGTTGTTATCTCAGTGCATGCAATGCTTCGACAGTACAAATAGTAAGCATTTCAATTTTACACCAAAGTACTTACTGCAAACCTAATGGAAACACCATAGGTTAACTTCCCACATGATTCTGAGATGTCTGAAAGTTGTTTCATAGCTGTGTACGTAAAGACAAAAAAGTTGACTTCACAGTGAATAGAATGCTTTGACATAAAAGTAGTATACATTTCAATTTTACACCAAAGCACTTACTGCAAAACCTAATGGAAACACTTTAGGTTAACTTTCCACATGATTATGAGTAGTTTGAAAGTTGTTTCATGGCTGTACACATCAACACAAAAAAGTTGTTATCTCAGTGCATGCAATGCTTCGACAATACAAATAGTAAGCATTTCAATTTTACACCAAAGTACTTACTGCAAACCTAATGGAAACAGCATAGGTTAACTTCCCACATGATTCTGAGATGTCTGAAAGTTGTTTCATACCTGTGCACATCAAGACAAAAAAGTTGATTTCACAGTGAGTAGAATGATTTGACATAAAAGTAGTATACATTTCAATTGTACTCAAAAGTCCTGACTGCAAACCTAATGCAAACAGATTTGGTTAACTTCCCAGATGAGTATGACTAGGTTTAAAGTTGTTTCATGCCTCAGTTCATCAAGACAAAAAAGTTAATTTCTCAGTACCACTATGCTCTGACTTTAAGGTAGTATACATCTCAATTTTACACCAAAGTACTTACTGCAAACTAATGGAAACACCTTAGGTTAACTTCCCACATGATTATGAGTAGTTTGAAAGTTGATTCATGGCTGTACACATCAACACAAAAAGTTGTTATCTCAGTGCATGTAATGCTTAGACAATACAAATAGTATGCATTTCAATTTTACACCAAAGTACTTACTGCAAACCTAATGGAAACAACTTAGATTAACTTCCCATATGATTCTGAGATGTCTGAAAGTTGTTTCATACCTGTGCCAATCAAGACAAAAAAGTTGTTTTCTCAGTGCATGCAATGCTTTTACAATACAAATAGTATACATTTCAATTTTACACCAAAGCACTTACTGCAAACCTAATGGAAACACCTTAGGTCAACTTTCCACATGATTATGAGTAGTTTGAAAGTTGTTTCATGGCTGTACACATCAACACAAAAAAGTTGTTATCTCAGTGCATGCAATGCTTAGACAATACAAATAGTATACATTTCAATTTTACACCAAAGCACTTACTGCAAACCTAATGGAAACAACTTAGGATAACTTCCCACATGATTCTGAGATGTCTGAAAGTTGTTTCATAGCTGTGCACATAAAGGCAAAAAAGTTGATTTCACAGTGAATAGAATGCTTTGACATAAAAGTAGTATACATTTCAATTGTACTCAAAAGTCCTGACTGCAAACCTAATGCAAACAGATTTGGTTGACTTCCCAGATGAGTATGACTAGGTTTAAAGTTGTTTCATGCCTCAGTTCATCAAGACAAAAAAGTTAATTTCTCAGTACTACTATGCTCTGAATTTAAGGTTAGTATACATCTCAATTTTACACCAAAGTACTTACTGCAAACTAATGGAAACACCTTAGGTTAACTTCCCACATGATTATGAGTAGTTTGAAAGTTGTTTCATGGCTGTACACATCAACACAAAAAAGTTGTTATCTCAGTGCATGCAATGCTTAGACAATACAAATAGTATACATTTCAATTTTACTCCAAAGCACTTACTGCAAACCTAATGGAAACACCATAGGTTAACTTCTCACATGATTCTGAGATGTCTGAAAGTTGTTTCATAGCTGTGCACATAAAGACAAAAAAGTTGATTTCACAGTGAATAGAATGCTTTGACATAAAAGTAGTATACATTTCAATTTTACACCAAAGCACTTACTGCAAACCTAATGGAAACACTTTAGGTTAACTTTCCACATGATTATGAGTAGTTTGAAAGTTGTTTCATGGCTGTACACATCAACACAAAAAAGTTGTTATCTCAGTGCATGCAGTGCTTAAACAATACAAATAGTATACATTTCAATTTTACTCCAAAGCACTTACTGCAAACCTAATGGAAACACTTTAAGTTAACTTCCCACATGATTCTGAGATGTCTGAAAGTTGTTTCATACCTGTGCACATAAAGACAAAAAAGTTGATTTCACAGTGAGTAGAATGATTTGACATAAAAGTAGTATACATTTCAATTGTACTCAAAAGTCCTGACTGCAAACCTAATGCAAACAGATTTGTTTAACTTCCCAGATGAGTATGACTATGTTTAAAGTTTTTCATGCCTCAGTTCATCAAGACAAAAAAGTTACTTTCTCAGTACTACTATGCTCTGACATTAAGGTAGTATACATCTCAATTTTACACCAAAGTACTTACTGCAAACTAATGGAAACACCTTAGGTTAACTTCCCACATGATTATGAGTAGTTTGAAAGTTGATTCATGGCTGTACACATCAACACAAAAAAGTTGTTATCTCAGTGCATGTAATGCTTAGACAATACAAATAGTATACATTTCAATTTTACACCAAAGTACTTACTGCAAACCTAATGGAAACAACTTAGATTAACTTCCCATATGATTCTGAGATGTCTGAAAGTTGTTTCATACCTGTGCACATCAAGACAAAAAAGTTGTTTTCTCAGTGCATGCAATGCTTTTACAATACAAATAGTATACATTTCAATTTTTACACCAAAGCACTTACTGCAAACCTAATGGAAACACCTTAGGTCAACTTTCCACATGATTCTGAGTAGTTTGAAAGTTGTTTCATGGCTGTACAAATCAACACAAAAAAGTTGTTATCTCAGTGCATGCAATGCTTAGACAATTCAAATAGTATACATTTCAATTTTACACCAAAGCACTTACTGCAAACCTAATGGAAACAACTTAGGTTAACTTCCCACATGATTCTGAGATGTCTGAAAGTTGTTTCATAGCTGTGCACATAAAGACAAAAAAGTTGATTTCCCAGTGAATAGAATGCTTTAACATAAAAGTAGTATACATTTCAATTTTACACCAAAGCACTTACTGCAAACCTAATGGAAACACCTTAGGTTAACTTTCCACATGATTATGAGTAGTTTGAAAGTTGTTTCATGGCTGTACACATCAACACAAAAAAGTTGTTATCTCAGTGCATGCAATGCTTCGACAATACAAATAGTATGCATTTCAATTTTACACCAAAGTACTTACTGCAAACCTAATGGAAACACTTTAGGTTAACTTTCCACATGATTATGAGTAGTTTGAAAGTTGTTTCATGGCTGTACACATCAACACAAAAAAGTTGTTATCTCAGTGCATGCAGTGCTTAAACAATACAAATAGTATACATTTCAATATTACTCCAAAGCACTTACTGCAAACCTAATGGAAACACTTTAATTTAACTTCCCCACATGATTCTGAGATGTCTGAAAGTTGTTTCATACCTGTGCACATAAAGACAAAAAAGTTGATTTCACAGTGAATAGAATGCTTTGACATAAAAAGTAGTATACATTTCAATTGTACTCAAAAGTCCTGACTGCAAACCTAATGCAAACAGATTTGGTTAACTTCCCCAGATGAGTATGACTAGGTTTAAAGTTGTTTCATGCCTCAGTTCATCAAGACAAAAGAGTTAATTTCTCAGTACTACTATGCTCTGAATTTAAGGTAGTATACATCTCAATTTTACACCAAAGTACTTACTGCAAACTAATGGAAACACCTTAGGTTAACTTCCCACATGATTATGAGTAGTTTGAAAGTTGTTTCATGGCTGTACACATCAACACAAAAAAGTTGTTATCTCAGTGCATGCAATGCTTAGACAATACAAATAGTATACATTTCAATTTTACTCCAAAGCACTTACTGCAAACCTAATGGAAACACTTTAAGTTAACTTCCCACATGATTCTGAGATGTCTGAAAGTTGTTTCATACCTGTGCACATAAAGACAAAAAAGTTGATTTCACAGTGAGTAGAATGATTTGACATAAAAGTAGTATACATTTCAATTGTACTCAAAAGTCCTGACTGCAAACCTAATGCAAACAGATTTGTTTAACTTCCCAGATGAGTATGACTATGTTTAAAGTTTTTCATGCCTCAGTTCATCAAGACAAAAAAGTTACTTTCTCAGTACTACTATGCTCTGACATTAAGGTAGTATACATCTCAATTTTACACCAAAGTACTTACTGCAAACTAATGGAAACACCTTAGGTTAACTTCCCACATGATTATGAGTAGTTTGAAAGTTGATTCATGGCTGTACACATCAACACAAAAAAGTTGTTGTCTCAGTGCATGTAATGCTTAGACAATACAAATAGTATACATTTCAATTTTACACCAAAGTACTTACTGCAAACCTAATGGAAACAACTTAGATTAACTTCCCATATGATTCTGAGATGTCTGAAAGTTGTTTCATACCTGTGCACATCAAGACAAAAAAGTTGTTTTCTCAGTGCATGCAATGCTTTTACAATACAAATAGTATACATTTCAATTTTACACCAAAGCACTTACTGCAAACCTAATGGAAACACCTTAGGTCAACTTTCCACATGATTCTGAGTAGTTTGAAAGTTGTTTCATGGCTGTACAAATCAACACAAAAAAGTTGTTATCTCAGTGCATGCAATGCTTAGACAATTCAAATAGTATACATTTCAATTTTACACCAAAGCACTTACTGCAAACCTAATGGAAACAACTTAGGTTAACTTCCCACATGATTCTGAGATGTCTGAAAGTTGTTTCATAGCTGTGCACATAAAGACAAAAAAGTTGATTTTCCCAGTGAATAGAATGCTTTAACATAAAAGTAGTATACATTTCAATTTTACACCAAAGCACTTACTGCAAACCTAATGGAAACACTTTAGGTTAACTTTCCACATGATTATGAGTAGTTTGAAAGTTGTTTCATGCCTGTACACATCAACACAAAAGAGTTGTTATCTCAGTGCATGTAATGCTTAGACAATACAAATAGTATACATTTCAATTTTACACCAAAGCACTTACTGCAAACCTAATGGAAACACCTTAGGTTAACTTCCCACATGATTCTGAGATGTCTGAATGTTGTTTCATACCTGTGCACATAAAGACAAAAAAGTTGATTTCACAGT
>NW_027278062.1:0-20380 GCF_030028105.1 Mobula birostris
AGTGCAAGAATTTGAGGGGTTAGATTCAGGGCATGAGTTTCAGGGCATATGATTCAGGACAGGAGTTTGAAGGCATAAAATTCAGAGCATAAGTTTCAGTGCATGAGTTTGAGGGCAGGAGTTTCAGGGCATGAGATTCAGGACATGAGTTTCAGGGCATGAGATTCAGTACATGAGTTTCAGGGTATGAGATTCAGGACATGAGTTTCAGGGCATGAGATTCACGACATGAGTTTCAGGGCATGGATTTCAGGTCTGTGGTTTCAGAGCGTGAGATTCAGGGCAGCAGTTTCAGGGCAGGAGATTCAGGGCAGGTGTTTCAGTGCAAAAGTTTCAGTGCAAGAGTTTCAGGGCATGTCTTTCAGTGCATGAGTTTCAGGGCAGGAGTTTCAGAGCTTGAGATTCAGGGCATGAGTTTCAGGGCAGGAGATTCACGGTTTGAGTTTAAGGTCATGAGATTTAGCGCATGAGATTCAATGCATGAGTTTCAGGGCAGGAGTTTCAGGGCATGAGATTCAGGGCATGAGTTTCAGTGAAGGAGTTTCAGGGCATGTAATTCAGTGCATGAGTTTGAGGATATGAGATTCATGGCATGATATTCAGGGCAGCAGTTTCAGGGCATGATGTTCAGGACATGAGATTCAGTGCAGTAGTTTCAGAGCATGAGATTCAGGGCATGAGTTTCAGGGCATGAGATTCAGGACAGGAGTTTGAAGGCATGAGATTCCGGGCATGAGTTTCAGTGCATGAGTTTGAGGGCAGGAGTTTCAGGGCATGAGATTCAGGACATGAGTTTCAGGGCAGAAGTTTCAAGGCATGAGATTCAGGGCATGAGTTTCAGGGCAGGTGATTCAGGGCAGGAGTTTAAGGCTATGAGATTCAGGGCATGAGTTTCAGGCAGAAGAATCAGGGCTTGAGTTTCAGAGCATAACATTCAGGGGATGAGTTTCAGTGCATGAAATTCATGGCATGAGATTCAGGGCATGAGTTTCAGGACAGGAGATTCAGGGCATGAGTGTCAGTGCATGAGTTTGAGGGCAGGGGATTCAGGGCATGAGATTCAGGACGAGAGTTTCAGGGCATGACTTTCAGGTCTGTGGCTTCAGGGCTAGAGATTCAGGGCAGCAATTTCAGGGCAGGAGTTTCATGGCAGGAGTTTCAGGGCATGAGATTCAGGGCAAGAGTTTCATGGCAGGAGTTTCAGTGCAGGAGTTTCCGGGCATGAGATTCAGGGCATGAGTTTCAGGGCAGGAATTTCAGGGCATGAGATTCAGGGCATGAGTTTGAGGGTAGGTGTTTCAGTGCAAGAGTTTCAGGGCATGATATTCAGGGCATGAGTTTCAGGACAGGAATTTCAGGGCATGAGATTCAGGGCATGTGTTTTAGGGCAGGTGTTTCAGCGCAAGAGTTTCAGTGCAAGAGTTTCAGGGCATGTCTTTCAGTGCATGAGTTTCAGGGCAGGAGTTTCAGAGCTTGAGATTCAGGGCATGAGTTTCAGGGCAGGAGATTCACGGCTTGAGTTTAAGGTCATGAGATTCAGTGCATGACTTTCAGGGCAGAAGTTTCAGGGCATGAGATTCAGGGCATGAGTTTCAGGGCAGGAGAATCAGGGCTTGAGTTTCAGGGCATGAGATTCAGGGCATGAGTTTCAGGACATGAGTTTCAGGGCAGGAGTTTCCGGGCATGTAATTCAGGGCGTGAGTGTCAGGATATGAAATTCATGGCATTAGTTTAAGTGCAGGAGTTTCAGGGCATGAGATTCAGGGCATGAGTTTCAGGGCATGAGATTCAGGGCAGGAGTTTCAAGGCATGAGATTCAGGGCATGAGTTTCAGTGCATGAGTTTGAGGGCAGGAGTTTCAAGGCATGAGATTCAGGGCATGAGATTCAGGGCATGAGTTTTAGGGTAGGTGTTTCAGTGCAAGAGTTTCAGGGCATGAGATTCAGGGCATGAGTTTCAGGGCATGTGATTCAGGACAGGAGTTTGAAGGCATGAAATTCAGAGCATAAGTTTCAGTGCATGAGTTTGAGGGCAGGAGTTTCAGGGCATGAGATTCAGGACATGAGTTTCAGGGTATGAGATTCAGGACATGAGTTTCAGGGCATGAGATTCACGACATGAGTTTCAGGGCATGGATTTCAGGTCTGTGGTTTCAGGGCTTGAGATTCAGGGCAGCAGTTTCAGGGCAGGAGATTCAGGGCAGGAGATTCAGGGCAGGTGTTTCAGTGCAAGAGTTTCAGTGCAAGAGATTCAGGGCATGCCTTTCAGTGCATGAGTTTCAGGGCAGGAGTTTCAGAGCTTGAGATTCAGGGCGTGAGTGTCAGTGCATGAGTTTGAGGGCAGGGGATTCAGGGCATGAGATTCAGGACGAGAGTTTCAGGGCATGAGTTTCAGGTCTGTGGTTTCAGGGCTAGAGATTCAGGGCAGCAATTTCAGGGCAGGAGTTTCATGGCAGGAGTTTCAGGGCATGAGATTCAGGGCAAGAGTTTCATGGCAGGAGTTTCAGTGCAGGAGTTTCCGGGCATGAGATTCAGGGCATGAGTTTCAGGGCAGGAATTTCAGGGCATGAGATTAAGGGCATGAGTTTTAGGGTAGGTGTTTCAGTGCAAGAGTTTCAGGGCATGATATTCAGGGCATGAGTTTCAGGACAGGAATTTCAGGGCATGACATTCAGGGCATGTGTTTTAGGGCAGGTGTTTCAGCGCAACAGTTTCAGTGCAGGAGTTTCAGGGCATGTCTTTCAGTGCATGAGTTTCAGGGCAGGAGTTTCAGAGCTTGAGATTCAGGGCATGAGTTTCAGGGCAGGAGATTCACGGCTTGAGTTTAAGGTCATGAGATTCAGTGCATGACTTTCAGGGCAGAAGTTTCAGGGCATGAGATTCAGGGCATGAGTTTTAGGGTAGGTGTTTCAGTGCAAGAATTTGAGGGGTTAGATTCAGGGCATGAGTTTCAGGGCATATGATTCAGGACAGGAGTTTGAAGGCATAAAATTCAGAGCATAAGTTTCAGTGCATGAGTTTGAGGGCAGGAGTTTCAGGGCATGAGATTCAGGACATGAGTTTCAGGGCATGAGATTCAGTACATGAGTTTCAGGGTATGAGATTCAGGACATGAGTTTCAGGGCATGAGATTCACGACATGAGTTTCAGGGCATGGATTTCAGGTCTGTGGTTTCAGAGCTTGAGATTCAGGGCAGCAGTTTCAGGGCAGGAGATTCAGGGCAGGAGATTCAGGGCAGGTGTTTCAGTGTAAAAGTTTCAGTGCAAGAGTTTCAGGGCATGTCTTTCAGTGCATGAGTTTCAGGGCAGGAGTTTCAGAGCTTGAGATTCAGGGCATGAGTTTCAGGGCAGGAGATTCACGGCTTGAGTTTAAGGTCATGAGATTTAGCGCATGAGATTCAATGCATGAGTTTCAGGGCAGGAGTTTCAGGGCATGAGATTCAGGGCATGAGTTTCAGTGAAGGAGTTTCAGGGCATGTAATTCAGTGCATGAGTTTGAGGATATGAGATTCATGGCATGATATTCAGGGCAGCAGTTTCAGGGCATGATGTTCAGGACATGAGATTCAGTGCAGTAGTTTCAGAGCATGAGATTCAGGGCATGAGTTTCAGGGCATGAGATTCAGGACAGGAGTTTGAAGGCATGAGATTCCGGGCATGAGTTTCAGTGCATGAGTTTGAGGGCAGGAGTTTCAGGGCATGAGATTCAGGACATGAGTTTCAGGGCAGAAGTTTCAAGGCATGAGATTCAGGGCATGAGTTTCAGGGCAGGTGATTCAGGGCAGGAGTTTAAGGCTATGAGATTCAGGGCATGAGTTTCAGGCAGAAGAATCAGGGCTTGAGTTTCAGAGCATAACATTCAGGGGATGAGTTTCAGTGCATGAAATTCATGGCATGAGATTCAGGGCATGAGTTTCAGGACAGGAGATTCAGGGCATGAGTGTCAGTGCATGAGTTTGAGGGCAGGGGATTCAGGGCATGAGATTCAGGACGAGAGTTTCAGGGCATGACTTTCAGGTCTGTGGCTTCAGGGCTAGAGATTCAGGGCAGCAATTTCAGGGCAGGAGTTTCATGGCAGGAGTTTCAGGGCATGAGATTCAGGGCAAGAGTTTCATGGCAGGAGTTTCAGTGCAGGAGTTTCCGGGCATGAGATTCAGGGCATGAGTTTCAGGGCAGGAATTTCAGGGCATGAGATTCAGGGCATGAGTTTTAGGGTAGGTGTTTCAGTGCAAGAGTTTCAGGGCATGATATTCAGGGCATGAGTTTCAGGACAGGAATTTCAGGGCATGAGATTCAGGGCATGTGTTTTAGGGCAGGTGTTTCAGCGCAAGAGTTTCAGTGCAAGAGTTTCAGGGCATGTCTTTCAGTGCATGAGTTTCAGGGCAGGAGTTTCAGAGCTTGAGATTCAGGGCATGAGTTTCAGGGCAGGAGATTCACGGCTTGAGTTTAAGGTCATGAGATTCAGTGCATGACTTTCAGGGCAGAAGTTTCAGGGCATGAGATTCAGGGCATGAGTTTCAGGGCAGGAGAATCAGGGCTTGAGTTTCAGGGCATGAGATTCAGGGCATGAGTTTCAGGACATGAGTTTCAGGGCAGGAGTTTCCGGGCATGTAATTCAGGGCGTGAGTGTCAGGATATGAAATTCATGGCATTAGTTTAAGTGCAGGAGTTTCAGGGCATGAGATTCAGGGCATGAGTTTCAGGGCATGAGATTCAGGGCAGGAGTTTCAAGGCATGAGATTCAGGGCATGAGTTTCAGTGCATGAGTTTGAGGGCAGGAGTTTCAAGGCATGAGATTCAGGGCATGAGATTCAGGGCATGAGTTTTAGGGTAGGTGTTTCAGTGCAAGAGTTTCAGGGCATGAGATTCAGGGCATGAGTTTCAGGGCAGGAATTTCAGGGCATGACATTCAGGGCATGTGTTTTAGGGCAGGTGTTTCAGTGCAAGAATTTGAGGGCATGAGATTCAGGGCATGAGTTTCAGGGCATGTGATTCAGGACAGGAGTTTGAAGGCATGAAATTCAGAGCATAAGTTTCAGTGCATGAGTTTGAGGGCAGGAGTTTCAGGGCATGAGATTCAGGACATGAGTTTCAGGGTATGAGATTCAGGACATGAGTTTCAGGGCATGAGATTCACGACATGAGTTTCAGGGCATGGATTTCAGGTCTGTGGTTTCAGGGCTTGAGATTCAGGGCAGCAGTTTCAGGGCAGGAGATTCAGGGCAGGAGATTCAGGGCAGGTGTTTCAGTGCAAGAGTTTCAGTGCAAGAGATTCAGGGCATGCCTTTCAGTGCATGAGTTTCAGGGCAGGAGTTTCAGAGCTTGAGATTCAGGGCATGAGTGTCAGTGCATGAGTTTGAGGGCAGGGGATTCAGGGCATGAGATTCAGGACGAGAGTTTCAGGGCATGAGTTTCAGGTCTGTGGTTTCAGGGCTAGAGATTCAGGGCAGCAATTTCAGGGCAGGAGTTTCATGGCAGGAGTTTCAGGGCATGAGATTCAGGGCAAGAGTTTCATGGCAGGAGTTTCAGTGCAGGAGTTTCCGGGCATGAGATTCAGGGCATGAGTTTCAGGGCAGGAATTTCAGGGCATGAGATTAAGGGCATGAGTTTTAGGGTAGGTGTTTCAGTGCAAGAGTTTCACGGCATGATATTCAGGGCATGAGTTTCAGGACAGGAATTTCAGGGCATGACATTCAGGGCATGTGTTTTAGGGCAGGTGTTTCAGCGCAACAGTTTCAGTGCAGGAGTTTCAGGGCATGTCTTTCAGTGCATGAGTTTCAGGGCAGGAGTTTCAGAGCTTGAGATTCAGGGCATGAGTTTCAGGGCAGGAGATTCACGGCTTGAGTTTAAGGTCATGAGATTCAGTGCATGACTTTCAGGGCAGAAGTTTCAGGGCATGAGATTCACGGCATGAGTTTCAGGGCACGAGATTCAGGGCATGAGTTTCAGGACATGTGTTTCAGGGCAGGAGTTTCAGGGCATGTAATTCAGGGCGTGAGTGTCAGGATATGAAATTCATGGCATTAGTTTAAGTGCAGGAGTTTCAGGGCATGAGATTCAGGGCATGAGTTTCAGGGCATGAGATTCAGGGCAGGAGTTTCAAGGCATGAGATTCAGGGCATGAGTTTCAGTGCATGAGTTTGAGGGCAGGAGTTTCAAGGCATGAGATTCAGGGCATGAGATTCAGGGCATGAGTTTTAGGGTAGGTGTTTCAGTGCAAGAGTTTCAGGGCATGAGATTCAGGGCATGAGTTTCAGGTCAGGAATTTCAGGGCATGACATTCAGGGCATGTGTTTTAGGGCATGTGTTTCAGTGCAAGAATTTGAGGGCATGAGATTCAGGGCATGAGTTTCAGGGCATGTGATTCAGGACAGGAGTTTGAAGGCATGAAATTCAGAGCATAAGTTTCAGTGCATGAGTTTGAGGGCAGGAGTTTCAGGGCATGAGATTCAGGACATGAGTTTCAGGGCATGAGATTCAGTACATGAGTTTCAGTGTATGAGATTCAGGACATGAGTTTCAGGGCATGAGATTCACGACATGAGTTTCAGGGCATGGATTTCAGGTCTGTGGTTTCAGGGCATGAGATTCAGGGCAGGAGTTTCAAGGCATGAGATTCAGGGCATGAGTTTCAGTGCATGAGTTTGAGGGCAGGAGTTTCAAGGCATGAGATTCAGGGCATGAGATTCAGGGCATGAGTTTTAGGGTAGGTGTTTCAGTGCAAGAGTTTCAGGGCATGAGATTCAGGGCATGAGTTTCAGGTCAGGAATTTCAGGGCATGACATTCAGGGCATGTGTTTTAGGGCAGGTGTTTCAGTGCAAGAATTTGAGGGCATGAGATTCAGGGCATGAGTTTCAGGGCATGTGATTCAGGACAGGAGTTTGAAGGCATGAAATTCAGAGCATAAGTTTCAGTGCATGAGTTTGAGGGCAGGAGTTTCAGGGCATGAGATTCAGGACATGAGTTTCAGGGCATGAGATTCAGTACATGAGTTTCAGTGTATGAGATTCAGGACATGAGTTTCAGGGCATGAGATTCACGACATGAGTTTCAGGGCATGGATTTCAGGTCTGTGGTTTCAGGGCTTGAGATTCAGGGCAGCAGTTTCAGGGCAGGAGATTCAGGGCAGGAGATTCAGGGCAGGTGTTTCAGTGCAAGAGTTTCAGTGCAAGAGTTTCAGGGCATGTCTTTCAGTGCATGAGTTTCAGGGCAGGAGTTTCAGAGCTTGAGATTCAGGGCATGAGTTTCAGGGCAGGAGATTCACGGCTTGAGTTTAAGGTCATGAGATTTAGCGCATGAGATTCAATGCATGAGTTTCAGTGAAGTAGTTTCAGGGCATGTAATTCAGTGCATGAGTTTGAGGATATGAGATTCATGGCATGATATTCAGGGCAGCAGTTTCAGGGCATGATGTTCAGGACATGAGTTTCAGTGCAGTAGTTTCAGGGCATGAGATTCAGGGCATGAGTTTCAGGGCATGAGATTCAGGACAGGAGTTTGAAGGCATGAGATTCCGGGCATGAGTTTCAGTGCATGAGTTTGAGGGCAGGAGTTTCAGGGCATGAGATTCAGGACATGAGTTTCAGGGCAGGAGTTTCAAGGCATGAGATTCAGGGCATGATTTTCAGGGCAGTTGATTCAGGGCAGGAGTTCAAGGCTATGAGATTCAGGGCATGAGTTTCAGGCCAGAAGACTCAGGGCTTGAGTTTCAGAGCATAACATTCAGGGGATGAGTTTCAGTGCATGAAATTCAGGGCATGAGATTCAGGGCATGAGTTTCAGGACAGGAGATTCAGGGCATGAGTGTCAGTGCATGAGTTTGAGAGCAGGGGATTCAGAGCATGAGATTCAGGACGAGAGTTTCAGGGCATGAGTTTCTGGTCTGTGGTTTCAGGGCTTGAGATTCACGACATGAGTTTCAGGGCATGGATTTCAGGTCTGTGGTTTCAGGGCTTGAGATTCAGGGCAGCAGTTTCAGGGCAGGAGATTCAGGGCAGGAGATTCAGGGCAGGTGTTTCAGTGCAAGAGTTTCAGTGCAAGAGTTTCAGGGCATGTCTTTCAGTGCATGAGTTTCAGGGCAGGAGTTTCAGAGCTTGAGATTCAGGGCATGAGTTTCAGGGCAGGGGATTCACGGCTTGAGTTTAAGGTCATGAGATTTAGCGCATGAGATTCAATGCATGAGTTTCAGGGCAGGAGTTTCAGGGCATGAGATTCAGGGCATGAGTTTCAGTGAAGGAGTTTCAGGGCATGTAATTCAGTGCATGAGTTTGAGGATATGAGATTCATGGCATGATATTCAGGGCAGCAGTTTCAGGGCATGAGTTTCAGGGCAGGTGATTCAGGGCAGGAGTTTAAGTCTATGAGATTCAGGGCATGAGTTTCAGGCCAGAAGAATCAGGGCTTGAGTTTCAGAGCATAACATTCAGGGGATGAGTTTCAGTGCATGAAATTCAGGGCATGAGATTCAGGGCATGAGTTTCAGGACAGGAGATTCAGGGCATGAGTGTCAGTGCATGAGTTTGAGGGCAGGGGATTCAGGGCATGAGATTCAGGACGAGAGTTTCAGGGCATGAGTTTCAGGTCTGTGGTTTCAGGTCTAGAGATTCAGGGCAGCAATTTCAGGGCAGGAGTTTCATGGAAGGAGTTTAAGGGCATGAGATTCAGGGCAAGAGTTTCATGTCAGGAGTTTCAGTGCAGGAGTTTCCGGGCATGAGATTCAGGGCATGAGTTTCAGGGCAGGAATTTCAGGGCATGAGATTCAGGGCATGAGTTTTAGGGTAGGTGTTTCAGTGCAAGAGTTTCAGGGCATGATATTCAGGGCATGAGTTTCAGGACAGGAATTTCAGGGCATGAGATTCAGGGCATGTGTTTTAGGGCAGGTGTTTCAGTGCATGTGATTCAGGACAGGAGTTTGAAGGCATGAGATTCAGAGCATAAGTTTCAGTGCATGAGTTTGAGGGCAGGAGTTTCAGGGCATGAGATTCAGGACATGAGTTTCAGCGCATGAGATTCAGGACATGAGTTTCAGGGTATGAGATTCAGGACATGAGTTTCAGGGCATGAGATTCACGACATGAGTTTCAGGGCATGGATTTCAGGTCTGTGGTTTCAGGGCTTGAGATTCAGGGCAGCAGTTTCAGGGCAGGAGTTTCAGGGCAGGTGTTTCAGTGCAAGAGTTTCAGTGCAAGAGTTTCAGGGCATGTCTTTCAGTGCATGAGTTTCAGGGCAGGAGTTTCAGAGCTTGAGATTCAGGGCATGAGTTTTAGGGCAGGAGATTCACGGCTTGAGTTTAAGGTCATGAGATTCAGTGCATGACTTTCAGGGCAGAAGTTTCAGGGCATGAGATTCAGGGCATGAGTTTCAGGGCAGGAGAATCAGGGCTTGAGTTTCAGGGCATGAGATTCAGGGCATGAGTTTCAGGACATGAGTTTCAGGGCAGGAGTTTCAAGGCATGAGATTCAGGGCATGAGTTTCAGTGCATGAGTTTGAGGGCAGGAGTTTCAAGGCATGAGATTCAGGGCATGAGATTCAGGGCGTGAGTTTTAGGGTAGGTGTTTCAGTGCAAGAGTTTCAGAGCATGAGATTCAGGGCATGAATTTCAGGGCAGGAATTTCAGGGCATGACATTCAGGGCATGTGTTTTAGGGCAGGTGTTTCAGTGCAAGAATTTGAGGGCATGAGATTCATGGCATGAGTTTCAGGGCATGTGATTCAGGACAGGAGTTTGAAGGCATGAAATTCAGAGCATAAGTTTCAGTGCATGAGTTTGAGGGCAGGAGTTTCAGGGCATGAGATTCAGGACATGAGTTTCAGGGCATGAGATTCAGTACATGAGTTTCAGGGGGTATGAGATTCAGGACATGAGTTTCAGGGCATGAGATTCACGACATGAGTTTCAGGGCATGGATTTCAGGTCTGTGGTTTCAGGGCTTGAGATTCAGGTCAGCAGTTTCAGGGCAGGAGATTCAGGGCAGGAGATTCAGGGCAGGTGTTTCAGTGCAAGAGTTTCAGTGCAAGAGTTTCAGGGCATGTCTTTCAGTGCATGCGTTTCAGGGCAGGAGTTTCAGAGCTTGAGATTCAGGGCATGAGTTTCAGGGCAGGAGATTCACGGCTTGAGTTTAAGGTCATGAGATTTAGCGCATGAGATTCAATGCATGAGTTTCAGGGCAGGAGTTTCAGGGCATGAGATTCAGGGCATGAGTTTCAGTGAAGGAGTTTCAGGGCATGTAATTCAGTGCATGAGTTTGAGGATATGAGATTCATGCATGATATTCAGGGCAGCAGTTTCAGGCATGATGTTCAGGACATGAGTTTCAGTGCAGTAGTTTCAGGGCATGAGATTCAGGGCATGAGTTTCAGGGCATGAGATTCAGGACAGGAGTTTGAAGGCATTAGATTCCGGGCATGAGTTTCAGTGCATGAGTTTGAGGGCAGGAGTTTCAGGGCATGAGATTCAGGACATGAGTTTCAGGGCAGGAGTTTCAAGGCATGAGATTCAGGGCATGAGTTTCAGGGCAGGAGTTCAAGGCTATGAGATTCAGGGCATGAGTTTCAGGCCAGAAGACTCAGGGCTTGAGTTTCAGAGCATAACATTCAGGGGATGAGTTTCAGTGCATGAAATTCAGGGCATGAGATTCAGGGCATGAGTTTCAGGACAGGAGATTCAGGGCATGAGTGTCAGTGCATGAGTTTGAGGGCAGGGGATTCAGGGCATGAGATTCAGGACGAGAGTTTCAGGGCATGAGTTTCAGGTCTGTGGTTTCAGGGCTTGAGATTCACGACATGAGTTTCAGGGCATGGATTTCAGGTCTGTTGTTTCAGGGCTTGAGATTCAGGGCAGCAGTTTCAGGGCAGGAGATTCAGGGCAGGAGATTCAGGGCAAGTGTTTCATTGCAAGAGTTTCAGTGCAAGAGTTTCAGGGCATGTCTTTCAGTGCATGAGTTTCAGGGCAGGATTTTCAGAGCTTGAGATTCAGGGCATGAGTTTCAGGACAGGAGATTCACGGCTTGAGTTTAAGGTCATGAGATTTAGCGCATGAGATTCAATGCATGAGTTTCAGGGCAGGAGTTTCAGGGCATGAGATTCAGGGCATGAGTTTCAGTGAAGGAGTTTCAGGGCATGTAATTCAGTGCATGAGTTTGAGGATATGAGATTCATGGCATGATATTCAGGGCAGCAGTTTCAGGGCATGATGTTCAGGACATGAGTTTCAGTGCAGTAGTTTCAGGGCATGAGATTCAGGGCATGAGTTTCAGGGCATGAGATTCAGGACAGGAGTTTGAAGGCATGAGATTCCGGGCATGAGTTTCAGTGCATGAGTTTGAGGGCAGGAGTTTCAGGGCATGAGATTCAGGACATGAGTTTCAGGGCAGGAGTTTCAAGGCATGAGATTCAGGGCATGAGTTTCAGGGCAGGTGATTCAGGGCAGGAGTTTAAGGCTATGAGATTCAGGGCATGAGTTTCAGGCCAGAAGAATCAGGGCTTGAGTTTCAGAGCATAACATTCAGGGGATGAGTTTCAGTGCATGAAATTCAGGGCATGAGATTCAGGGCATGAGTTTCAGGACAGGAGATTCAGGGCATGAGTGTCAGTGCATGAGTTTGAGGGCAGGGGATTCAGGGCATGAGATTCAGGACGAGAGTTTCAGGGCATGAGTTTCAGGTCTGTGGTTTCAGGGCTAGAGATTCAGGGCAGCAATTTCAGGGCTGGAGTTTCATGGCAGGAGTTTCAGGGCATGAGATTCAGGGCAAGAGTTTCATGTCAGGAGTTTCAGTGCAGGAGTTTCCGGGCATGAGATTCAGGGCATGAGTTTCAGGGCAGGAATTTCAGGGCATGAGATTCAGGGCATGAGTTTTAGGGTAGGTGTTTCAGTGCAAGAGTTTCAGGGCATGATATTCAGGGCATGAGTTTCAGGACAGGAATTTCAGGGCATGACATTCAGGGCATGTGTTTTAGGGCAGGTGTTTCTGTGCAAGAATTTGAGGGCATGAGGTTCAGGGCAAGAGATTCAGGGCATGAGTTTCAGGGCAGGAGAATCAGGGCTTGAGTTTCAGGGCATGAGATTCAGGGCATGAGTTTCAGGACATGAGTTTCAGGGCAGGAGTTTCCGGGCATGTAATTCAGGGCGTGAGTGTCAGGATATGAAATTCATGGCATTAGTTTAAGTGCAGGAGTTTCAGGGCATGAGATTCAGGGCATGAGTTTCAGGGCATGAGATTCAGGGCAGGAGTTTCAAGGCATGAGATTCAGGGCATGAGTTTCAGTGCATGAGTTTGAGGGCAGGAGTTTCAAGGCATGAGATTCAGGGCATGAGATTCAGGGCATGAGTTTTAGGGTAGGTGTTTCAGTGCAAGAGTTTCAGGCATGAGATTCAGGGCATGAGTTTCAGGGCAGGAATTTCAGGGCATGACATTCAGGGCATGTGTTTTAGGGCAGGTGTTTCAGTGCAAGAATTTGAGGGCATGAGATTCAGGGCATGAGTTTCAGGGCATGTGATTCAGGACAGGAGTTTGAAGGCATGAAATTCAGAGCATAAGTTTCAGTGCATGAGTTTGAGGGCAGGAGTTTCAGGGCATGAGATTCAGGACATGAGTTTCAGGGTATGAGATTCAGGACATGAGTTTCAGGGCATGAGATTCACGACATGAGTTTCAGGGCATGGATTTCAGGTCTGTGGTTTCAGGGCTTGAGATTCAGGGCAGCAGTTTCAGGGCAGGAGATTCAGGGCAGGAGATTCAGGGCAGGTGTTTCAGTGCAAGAGTTTCAGTGCAAGAGATTCAGGGCATGCCTTTCAGTGCATGAGTTTCAGGGCAGGAGTTTCAGAGCTTGAGATTCAGGGCATGAGTGTCAGTGCATGAGTTTGAGGGCAGGGGATTCAGGGCATGAGATTCAGGACGAGAGTTTCAGGGCATGAGTTTCAGGTCTGTGGTTTCAGGGCTAGAGATTCAGGGCAGCAATTTCAGGGCAGGAGTTTCATGGCAGGAGTTTCAGGGCATGAGATTCAGGGCAAGAGTTTCATGGCAGGAGTTTCAGTGCAGGAGTTTCCGGGCATGAGATTCAGGGCATGAGTTTCAGGGCAGGAATTTCAGGGCATGAGATTAAGGGCATGAGTTTTAGGGTAGGTGTTTCAGTGCAAGAGTTTCAGGGCATGATATTCAGGGCATGAGTTTCAGGACAGGAATTTCAGGGCATGACATTCAGGGCATGTGTTTTAGGGCAGGTGTTTCAGCGCAACAGTTTCAGTGCAGGAGTTTCAGGGCATGTCTTTCAGTGCATGAGTTTCAGGGCAGGAGTTTCAGAGCTTGAGATTCAGGGCATGAGTTTCAGGGCAGGAGATTCACGGCTTGAGTTTAAGGTCATGAGATTCAGTGCATGACTTTCAGGGCAGAAGTTTCAGGGCATGAGATTCACGGCATGAGTTTCAGGGCACGAGATTCAGGGCATGAGTTTCAGGACATGTGTTTCAGGGCAGGAGTTTCAGGGCATGTAATTCAGGGCGTGAGTGTCAGGATATGAAATTCATGGCATTAGTTTAAGTGCAGGAGTTTCAGGGCATGAGATTCAGGGCATGAGTTTCAGGGCATGAGATTCAGGGCAGGAGTTTCAAGGCATGAGATTCAGGGCATGAGTTTCAGTGCATGAGTTTGAGGGCAGGAGTTTCAAGGCATGAGATTCAGGGCATGAGATTCAGGGCATGAGTTTTAGGGTAGGTGTTTCAGTGCAAGAGTTTCAGGGCATGAGATTCAGGGCATGAGTTTCAGGTCAGGAATTTCAGGGCATGACATTCAGGGCATGTGTTTTAGGGCATGTGTTTCAGTGCAAGAATTTGAGGGCATGAGATTCAGGGCATGAGTTTCAGGGCATGTGATTCAGGACAGGAGTTTGAAGGCATGAAATTCAGAGCATAAGTTTCAGTGCATGAGTTTGAGGGCAGGAGTTTCAGGGCATGAGATTCAGGACATGAGTTTCAGGGCATGAGATTCAGTACATGAGTTTCAGTGTATGAGATTCAGGACATGAGTTTCAGGGCATGAGATTCACGACATGAGTTTCAGGGCATGGATTTCAGGTCTGTGGTTTCAGGGCATGAGATTCAGGGCAGGAGTTTCAAGGCATGAGATTCAGGGCATGAGTTTCAGTGCATGAGTTTGAGGGCAGGAGTTTCAAGGCATGAGATTCAGGGCATGAGATTCAGGGCATGAGTTTTAGGGTAGGTGTTTCAGTGCAAGAGTTTCAGGGCATGAGATTCAGGGCATGAGTTTCAGGTCAGGAATTTCAGGGCATGACATTCAGGGCATGTGTTTTAGGGCAGGTGTTTCAGTGCAAGAATTTGAGGGCATGAGATTCAGGGCATGAGTTTCAGGGCATGTGATTCAGGACAGGAGTTTGAAGGCATGAAATTCAGAGCATAAGTTTCAGTGCATGAGTTTGAGGGCAGGAGTTTCAGGGCATGAGATTCAGGACATGAGTTTCAGGGCATGAGATTCAGTACATGAGTTTCAGTGTATGAGATTCAGGACATGAGTTTCAGGGCATGAGATTCACGACATGAGTTTCAGGGCATGGATTTCAGGTCTGTGGTTTCAGGGCTTGAGATTCAGGGCAGCAGTTTCAGGGCAGGAGATTCAGGGCAGGAGATTCAGGGCAGGTGTTTCAGTGCAAGAGTTTCAGTGCAAGAGTTTCAGGGCATGTCTTTCAGTGCATGAGTTTCAGGGCAGGAGTTTCAGAGCTTGAGATTCAGGGCATGAGTTTCAGGGCAGGAGATTCACGGCTTGAGTTTAAGGTCATGAGATTTAGCGCATGAGATTCAATGCATGAGTTTCAGTGAAGTAGTTTCAGGGCATGTAATTCAGTGCATGAGTTTGAGGATATGAGATTCATGGCATGATATTCAGGGCAGCAGTTTCAGGGCATGATGTTCAGGACATGAGTTTCAGTGCAGTAGTTTCAGGGCATGAGATTCAGGGCATGAGTTTCAGGGCATGAGATTCAGGACAGGAGTTTGAAGGCATGAGATTCCGGGCATGAGTTTCAGTGCATGAGTTTGAGGGCAGGAGTTTCAGGGCATGAGATTCAGGACATGAGTTTCAGGGCAGGAGTTTCAAGGCATGAGATTCAGGGCATGATTTTCAGGGCAGTTGATTCAGGGCAGGAGTTCAAGGCTATGAGATTCAGGGCATGAGTTTCAGGCCAGAAGACTCAGGGCTTGAGTTTCAGAGCATAACATTCAGGGGATGAGTTTCAGTGCATGAAATTCAGGGCATGAGATTCAGGGCATGAGTTTCAGGACAGGAGATTCAGGGCATGAGTGTCAGTGCATGAGTTTGAGAGCAGGGGATTCAGAGCATGAGATTCAGGACGAGAGTTTCAGGGCATGAGTTTCTGGTCTGTGGTTTCAGGGCTTGAGATTCACGACATGAGTTTCAGGGCATGGATTTCAGGTCTGTGGTTTCAGGGCTTGAGATTCAGGGCAGCAGTTTCAGGGCAGGAGATTCAGGGCAGGAGATTCAGGGCAGGTGTTTCAGTGCAAGAGTTTCAGTGCAAGAGTTTCAGGGCATGTCTTTCAGTGCATGAGTTTCAGGGCAGGAGTTTCAGAGCTTGAGATTCAGGGCATGAGTTTCAGGGCAGGGGATTCACGGCTTGAGTTTAAGGTCATGAGATTTAGCGCATGAGATTCAATGCATGAGTTTCAGGGCAGGAGTTTCAGGGCATGAGATTCAGGGCATGAGTTTCAGTGAAGGAGTTTAAGGGCATGTAATTCAGTGCATGAGTTTGAGGATATGAGATTCATGGCATGATATTCAGGGCAGCAGTTTCAGGGCATGAGTTTCAGGGCAGGTGATTCAGGGCAGGAGTTTAAGTCTATGAGATTCAGGGCATGAGTTTCAGGCCAGAAGAATCAGGGCTTGAGTTTCAGAGCATAACATTCAGGGGATGAGTTTCAGTGCATGAAATTCAGGGCATGAGATTCAGGGCATGAGTTTCAGGACAGGAGATTCAGGGCATGAGTGTCAGTGCATGAGTTTGAGGGCAGGGGATTCAGGGCATGAGATTCAGGACGAGAGTTTCAGGGCATGAGTTTCAGGTCTGTGGTTTCAGGTCTAGAGATTCAGGGCAGCAATTTCAGGGCAGGAGTTTCATGGAAGGAGTTTAAGGGCATGAGATTCAGGGCAAGAGTTTCATGTCAGGAGTTTCAGTGCAGGAGTTTCCGGGCATGAGATTCAGGGCATGAGTTTCAGGGCAGGAATTTCAGGGCATGAGATTCAGGGCATGAGTTTTAGGGTAGGTGTTTCAGTGCAAGAGTTTCAGGGCATGATATTCAGGGCATGAGTTTCAGGACAGGAATTTCAGGGCATGAGATTCAGGGCATGTGTTTTAGGGCAGGTGTTTCAGTGCATGTGATTCAGGACAGGAGTTTGAAGGCATGAGATTCAGAGCATAAGTTTCAGTGCATGAGTTTGAGGGCAGGAGTTTCAGGGCATGAGATTCAGGACATGAGTTTCAGCGCATGAGATTCAGGACATGAGTTTCAGGGTATGAGATTCAGGACATGAGTTTCAGGGCATGAGATTCACGACATGAGTTTCAGGGCATGGATTTCAGGTCTGTGGTTTCAGGGCTTGAGATTCAGGGCAGCAGTTTCAGGGCAGGAGTTTCAGGGCAGGTGTTTCAGTGCAAGAGTTTCAGTGCAAGAGTTTCAGGGCATGTCTTTCAGTGCATGAGTTTCAGGGCAGGAGTTTCAGAGCTTGAGATTCAGGGCATGAGTTTTAGGGCAGGAGATTCACGGCTTGAGTTTAAGGTCATGAGATTCAGTGCATGACTTTCAGGGCAGAAGTTTCAGGGCATGAGATTCAGGGCATGAGTTTCAGGGCAGGAGAATCAGGGCTTGAGTTTCAGGGCATGAGATTCAGGGCATGAGTTTCAGGACATGAGTTTCAGGGCAGGAGTTTCAAGGCATGAGATTCAGGGCATGAGTTTCAGTGCATGAGTTTGAGGGCAGGAGTTTCAAGGCATGAGATTCAGGGCATGAGATTCAGGGCGTGAGTTTTAGGGTAGGTGTTTCAGTGCAAGAGTTTCAGAGCATGAGATTCAGGGCATGAATTTCAGGGCAGGAATTTCAGGGCATGACATTCAGGGCATGTGTTTTAGGGCAGGTGTTTCAGTGCAAGAATTTGAGGGCATGAGATTCATGGCATGAGTTTCAGGGCATGTGATTCAGGACAGGAGTTTGAAGGCATGAAATTCAGAGCATAAGTTTCAGTGCATGAGTTTGAGGGCAGGAGTTTCAGGGCATGAGATTCAGGACATGAGTTTCAGGGCATGAGATTCAGTACATGAGTTTCAGGGTATGAGATTCAGGACATGAGTTTCAGGGCATGAGATTCACGACATGAGTTTCAGGGCATGGATTTCAGGTCTGTGGTTTTCAGGGCTTGAGATTCAGGTCAGCAGTTTCAGGGCAGGAGATTCAGGGCAGGAGATTCAGGGCAGGTGTTTCAGTGCAAGAGTTTCAGTGCAAGAGTTTCAGGGCATGTCTTTCAGTGCATGCGTTTCAGGGCAGGAGTTTCAGAGCTTGAGATTCAGGGCATGAGTTTCAGGGCAGGAGATTCACGGCTTGAGTTTAAGGTCATGAGATTTAGCGCATGAGATTCAATGCATGAGTTTCAGGGCAGGAGTTTCAGGGCATGAGATTCAGGGCATGAGTTTCAGTGAAGGAGTTTCAGGGCATGTAATTCAGTGCATGAGTTTGAGGATATGAGATTCATGGCATGATATTCAGGGCAGCAGTTTCAGGGCATGATGTTCAGGACATGAGTTTCAGTGCAGTAGTTTCAGGGCATGAGATTCAGGGCATGAGTTTCAGGGCATGAGATTCAGGACAGGAGTTTGAAGGCATTAGATTCCGGGCATGAGTTTCAGTGCATGAGTTTGAGGGCAGGAGTTTCAGGGCATGAGATTCAGGACATGAGTTTCAGGGCAGGAGTTTCAAGGCATGAGATTCAGGGCATGAGTTTCAGGGCAGGAGTTCAAGGCTATGAGATTCAGGGCATGAGTTTCAGGCCAGAAGACTCAGGGCTTGAGTTTCAGAGCATAACATTCAGGGGATGAGTTTCAGTGCATGAAATTCAGGGCATGAGATTCAGGGCATGAGTTTCAGGACAGGAGATTCAGGGCATGAGTTTCAGGGCAGGAGTTTCAAGGCATGAGATTCAGGGCATGAGTTTCAGGGCAGGAGTTCAAGGCTATGAGATTCAGGGCATGAGTTTCAGGCCAGAAGACTCAGGGCTTGAGTTTCAGAGCATAACATTCAGGGGATGAGTTTCAGTGCATGAAATTCAGGGCATGAGATTCAGGACGAGAGTTTCAGGGCATGAGTTTCAGGTCTGTGGTTTCAGGGCTTGAGATTCACGACATGAGTTTCAGGGCATGGATTTCAGGTCTGTTGTTTCAGGGCTTGAGATTCAGGGCAGCAGTTTCAGGGCAGGAGATTCAGGGCAGGAGATTCAGGGCAAGTGTTTCATTGCAAGAGTTTCAGTGCAAGAGTTTCAGGGCATGTCTTTCAGTGCATGAGTTTCAGGGCAGGATTTTCAGAGCTTGAGATTCAGGGCATGAGTTTCAGGACAGGAGATTCACGGCTTGAGTTTAAGGTCATGAGATTTAGCGCATGAGATTCAATGCATGAGTTTCAGGGCAGGAGTTTCAGGGCATGAGATTCAGGGCATGAGTTTCAGTGAAGGAGTTTCAGGGCATGTAATTCAGTGCATGAGTTTGAGGATATGAGATTCATGGCATGATATTCAGGGCAGCAGTTTCAGGGCATGATGTTCAGGACATGAGTTTCAGTGCAGTAGTTTCAGGGCATGAGATTCAGGGCATGAGTTTCAGGGCATGAGATTCAGGACAGGAGTTTGAAGGCATGAGATTCCGGGCATGAGTTTCAGTGCATGAGTTTGAGGGCAGGAGTTTCAGGGCATGAGATTCAGGACATGAGTTTCAGGGCAGGAGTTTCAAGGCATGAGATTCAGGGCATGAGTTTCAGGGCAGGTGATTCAGGGCAGGAGTTTAAGGCTATGAGATTCAGGGCATGAGTTTCAGGCCAGAAGAATCAGGGCTTGAGTTTCAGAGCATAACATTCAGGGGATGAGTTTCAGTGCATGAAATTCAGGGCATGAGATTCAGGGCATGAGTTTCAGGACAGGAGATTCAGGGCATGAGTGTCAGTGCATGAGTTTGAGGGCAGGGGATTCAGGGCATGAGATTCAGGACGAGAGTTTCAGGGCATGAGTTTCAGGTCTGTGGTTTCAGGGCTAGAGATTCAGGGCAGCAATTTCAGGGCTGGAGTTTCATGGCAGGAGTTTCAGGGCATGAGATTCAGGGCAAGAGTTTCATGTCAGGAGTTTCAGTGCAGGAGTTTCCGGGCATGAGATTCAGGGCATGAGTTTCAGGGCAGGAATTTCAGGGCATGAGATTCAGGGCATGAGTTTTAGGGTAGGTGTTTCAGTGCAAGAGTTTCAGGGCATGATATTCAGGGCATGAGTTTCAGGACAGGAATTTCAGGGCATGACATTCAGGGCATGTGTTTTAGGGCAGGTGTTTCTGTGCAAGAATTTGAGGGCATGAGGTTCAGGGCATGAGTTTCAGGGCATGTGAGTCAGGACAGGAGTTTGAAGGCATGAAATTCAGAGCATAAGTTTCAGTGCATGAGTTTGAGGGCAGGAGTTTCAGGGCATGAGATTCAGGACATGAGTTTCAAGGCATGAGATTCAGTACATGAGTTTCAGGGTATGAGATTCAGGACATGAGTTTCAGGGCATGAGATTCACGACATGAGTTTCAGGGCATGGATTTCAGGTCTGTGGTTTCAGGGCTTGAGATTCAGGGCAGCAGTTTCAGGGCAGGAGATTCAGGGCAGGAGATTCAGGGCAGGTGTTTCAGTGCAGGAGTTTCAGTGCAAGTGTTTCAGGGCATGTCTTTCAGTGCATGAGTTTCAGGGCAGGAGTTTCAGCTTGAGATTCAGGGCATGAGTTTCAGGGCAGGAGATTCACGGCTTGAGTTTAAGGTCATGAGATTTAGCGCATGAGATTCAATGCATGAGTTTCAGGGCATGAGATTCAGGGCATGAGTTTCAGTGAAGGAGTTTCAGGGCATGTAATTCAGTGCATGAGTTTGAGGATATGAGATTCATGGCATGATATTCAGGGCAGCAGTTTCAGGGCATGATGTTCAGGACATGAGTTTCAGTGCAGTAGTTTCAGGGCATGAGATTCAGGGCATGAGTTTCAGGGCATGAGATTCAGGACAGGAGTTTGAAGGCATGAGTTTCCGGGCATGAGTTTCAGTGCATGAGTTTGAGGGCAGGAGTTTCAGGGCATGAGATTCAG
>NW_027278063.1:0-20323 GCF_030028105.1 Mobula birostris
GAAGTTAACCTAAGGTGTTTCCATTAGGTTTGCAGTAAGTGCTTTGGTGTAAAATTGAAATGTATAGTATTTGTATTGTCTAAGCATTGGATGCACTCAGATAACAACTTTTTTGTGTTGATGTGTACAGCCATGAAACAACTTTCAAACTACTCACAATCATGTGGAAAGTTAACCTAAGGTGTTTCCATTAGGTTTGCAGTAGGTGCTTTGGTGTAAAATTGAAATGTATACTATTTGTATTGTCTAAGCATTGCATGCACTGAGATAACAACTTTTTTGTGTTGATGTCTACAGCCATGAAACAACTTTCAAACTACTCATAATCATGTGGAAAGTTAACCTAAAGTGTTTCCATTAGGTTTGCAGTAAGTGCTTTGGTGTAAAATTGAAATGTATACTATTTGTATTGTCTAAGCATTGCATGCACTGAGATAACAACTTTTTTGTGTTGATGTCTACAGCCATGAAACAACTTTCAAACTACTCACAATCATGTGGAAAGTTAACCTAAGGTGTTTCCATTAGGTTTGCAGTAGGCGCTTTGGTGTAAAATTGAAATGTATACTATTTGTATTGTCTAAGCATTGCATGCAATCAGATAACAACTTTTTTGTTTTGATGTGTACAGCCATGAAGCAACTTTCAAACTACTCATAATCATGTGGAAAGTTAACCTAAAGTGTTTCCATTAGGTTTGCAGTAAGTGCTTTGGTGTAAAATTGAAATGTATACTATTTGTATTGTCTAAGCATTGGATGCACTCAGATAACAACTTTTTTGTGTTGATGTGTACAGCCATGAAACAACTTTCAAACTACTCACAATCATGTGGAAAGTTAACCTAAGGTGTTTCCATTAGGTTTGCAGTAGGTGCTTTGGTGTAAAATTGAAATGTATACTATTTGTATTGTCTAAGCATTGCATGCACTCAGATAACAACTTTTTTGTGTTGATGTGTACAGCCATGAAACAACTTTCAAACTACTCATAATCATGTGGCAAGTTAACCTAAAGTGTTTCCATTAGGTTTGCAGTAAGTGCTTTGGTGTAAAATTGAAATGTATACTATTTGTATTGTCTAAGCATTGCATGCACTCTGATAACAACTTTTTTGTGTTGATGTGTACAGCCATGAAACAACTTTCAAACTACTCATAATCATGTGGGAAGTTAACCTAAGGTGTTTCCATTAGGTTTGCAGTAAGTGGTTTGGAGTAAAATTGAAATGTATACTATTTGTATTGTCTAAGCATTGCATGCACTGAGATAACAACTTTTTTGTGTTGATGTCTACAGCCATGAAACAACTTTCAAACTACTCATAATCATGTGGAAAGTTAACCTAAAGTGTTTCCATTAGGTTTGCAGTAGGTGCTTTGGTGTAAAATTGAAATGTATACTATTTGTATTGTCTAAGCATTGCATGCACTCAGATAACAACTTTTTTGATTTGATGTGTACAGCCATGAAACAACTTTCAAACTACTCATAATCATGTGGGAAGTTAACCTAAGGTGTTTCCATTAGGTTTGCAGTAAGTGCTTTGGTGTAAAATTGAAATGTATACTATTTGTATTGTCTAAGCATTGGATGCACTCAGATAACAACTTTTTTGTGTTGATGTCTAAAGCCATGAAACAACTTTCAAACTACTCACAATCATGTGGAAAGTTAACCTAAGGTGTTTCCATTAGGTTTGCAGTAGGTGCTTTGGTGTAAAATTGAAATGTATACTATTTGTATTGTCTAAGCATTGCATGCACTCAGATAACAACTTTTTTGTTTTGATTTGTACAGCCATGAAACAACTTTCAAACTCCTCATAATCATGTGGAAAGTTAACCTAAAGTGTTTCCATTAGGTTTGCAGTAAGTGCTTTGGTGTAAAATTGAAATGTATACTATTTGTATTGTCTAAGCATTGGATGCACTCAGATAACAACTTTTTTGTGTTGATGTCTACAGCCATGAAACAACTTTCAAACTACTCACAATCATGTGGAAAGTTAACCTAAGGTGTTTCCATTAGGTTTGCAGTAGGTGCTTTGGTGTAAAATTGAAATGTATACTATTTGTATTGTCTAAGCATTGCATGCACTCAGATAACAACTTTTTTGTGTTGATGTGTACAGCCATGAAACAACTTTCAAACTACTCATAATCATGTGGAAAGTTAACCTAAAGTATTTCCATTAGGTTTGCAGTAAGTGCTTTGGTGTAAAATTGAAATGTATACTATTTGTATTGTCTAATCATTGCATGCACTCAGATAACAACTTTTTTGTGTTGATGTGTACAGCCATGAAACAACTTTCAAACTACTCATAATCATGTGGGAAGTTAATCTAAGGTGTTTCCATTAGGTTTGCAGTAAGTGGTTTGGAGTAAAATTGAAATGTATACTATTTGTATTGTCTAAGCATTGCATGCACTGAGATAACAACTTTTTTGTGTTGATGTCTACAGCCATGAAACAACTTTCAAACTACTCACAATCATGTGGAAAGTTAACCTAAGGTGTTTCCATTAGGTTTGCAGTAGGTGCTTTGGTGTAAAATTGAAATGTATACTATTTGTATTGTCTAAGCATTGCATGCACTCAGATAACAACTTTTTTGTTTTGATGTGTACAGCCATGAAACAACTTTCAAACTACTCATAATCATGTGGAAAGTTAACCTAAAGTGTTTCCATTAGGTTTGCAGTAAGTGCTTTGGTGTAAAATTGAAATGTATACTATTTGTATTGTCTAAGCATTGGATGCACTCAGATAACAACTTTTTTGTGTTGATGTCTACAGCCATGAAACAACTTTCAAACTACTCACAATCATGTGGAAAGTTAACCTAAGGTGTTTCCATTAGGTTTGCAGTAGGTGCTTTGGTGTAAAATTGAAATGTATACTATTTGTATTGTCTAAGCATTGCATGCACTCAGATAACAACTTTTTTGTGTTGATGTGTACAGCCATGAAACAACTTTCAAACTACTCATAATCATGTGGAAAGTTAACCTAAAGTGTTTCCATTAGGTTTGCAGTAAGTGCTTTGGTGTAAAATTGAAATGTATACTATTTGTATTGTCTAAGCATTGCATGCACTCAGATAACAACTTTTTTGTGTTGATGTGTACAGCCATGAAACAACTTTCAAACTACTCATAATCATGTGGGAAGTTAACCTAAGGTGTTTCCATTAGGTTTGCAGTAAGTGGTTTGGAGTAAAATTGAAATGTATACTATTTGTATTGTCTAAGCATTGCATGCACTGAGATAACAACTTTTTTGTGTTGATGTCTACAGCCATGAAACAACTTTCAAACTACTCATAATCATGTGGAAAGTTAACCTAAAGTGTTTCCATTAGGTTTGCAGTAAGTGCTTTGGTGTAAAATTGTAATGTATACTATTTGTATTGTCTAAGCATTGGATGCACTCAGATAACAACTTTTTTGTTTTGATGTGTACAGCCATGAAACAACTTTCAAACTACTCATAATCATGTGGAAAGTTAACCTAAAGTGTTTCCATTAGGTTTGCAGTAAGTGCTTTGGTGTAAAATTGAAATGTATACTATTTGTATTGTCTAAGCATTGGATGCACTCAGATAACAACTTTTTTGTGTTGATGTCTACAGCCATGAAACAACTTTCAAACTACTCACAATCATGTGGAAAGTTAACCTAAGGTGTTTCCATTAGGTTTGCAGTAGGTGCTTTGGTGTAAAATTGAAATGTATACTATTTGTATTGTCTAAGCATTGCATGCACTCAGATAACAACTTTTTTGTGTTGATGTGTACAGCCATGAAACAACTTTCAAACTACTCATAATCATGTGGAAAGTTAACCTAAAGTGTTTCCATTAGGTTTGCAGTAAGTGCTTTGGTGTAAAATTGAAATGTATACTATTTGTATTGTCTAAGCATTGCATGCACTCAGATAACAACTTTTTTGTTTTGATGTGTACAGCCATGAAACAACTTTCAAACTACTCATAATCATGTGGGAAGTTAACCTAAGGTGTTTCCATTAGGTTTGCAGTAAGTGCTTTGGTGTAAAATTGAAATGTATACTATTTGTATTGTCTAAGCATTGGATGCACTCAGATAACAACTTTTTTGTGTTGATGCCTACAGCCATGAAACAACTTTCAAACTACTCACAATCATGTGGAAAGTTAACCTAAGGTGTTTCCATTAGGTTTGCAGTAGGTGCTTTGGTGTAAAATTGAAATGTATACTATTTGTATTGTCTAAGCATTGCATGCACTCAGATAACAACTTTTTTGTGTTGATGTGTACAGCCATGAAACAACTTTCAAACTACTCATAATCATGTGGAAAGTTAACCTAAAGTGTTTCCATTAGGTTTGCAGTAAGTGCTTTGGTGTAAAATTGAAATGTATACTATTTGTATTGTCTAAGCATTGCATGCACTCAGATAACAACTTTTTTGTGTTGATGTGTACAGCCATGAAACAACTTTCAAACTACTCATAATCATGTGGGAAGTTAACCTAAGGTGTTTCCATTAGGTTTGCAGTAAGTGGTTTGGAGTAAAATTGAAATGTATACTATTTGTATTGTCTAAGCATTGCATGCACTGAGATAACAACTTTTTTGTGTTGATGTCTACAGCCATGAAACAACTTTCAAACTACTCATAATCATGTGGAAAGTTAACCTAAAGTGTTTCCATTAGGTTTGCAGTAAGTGCTTTGGTGTAAAATTGAAATGTATACTATTTGTATTGTCTAAGCATTGGATGCACTCAGATAACAACTTTTTTGTGTTGATGTCTACAGCCATGAAACAACTTTCAAACTACTCACAATCATGTGGAAAGTTAACCTAAGGTGTTTCCATTAGGTTTGCAGTAGGTGCTTTGGTGTAAAATTGAAATGTATACTATTTGTATTGTCTAAGCATTGCATGCACTCAGATAACAACTTTTTTGTGTTGATGTGTACAGCCATGAAACAACTTTCAAACTACTCATAATCATGTGGGAAGTTAACCTAAGGTGTTTCCATTAGGTTTGCAGTAAGTGGTTTGGAGTAAAATTGAAATGTATACTATTTGTATTGTCTAAGCATTGCATGCACTGAGATAACAACTTTTTTGTGTTGATGTCTACAGCCATGAAACAACTTTCAAACTACTCACAATCATGTGGAAAGTTAACCTAAGGTGTTTCCATTAGGTTTGCAGTAGGTGCTTTGGTGTAAAATTGAAATGTATACTATTTGTATTGTCTAAGCATTGCATGCAATCAGATAACAACTTTTTTGTTTTGATGTGTACAGCCATGAAACAACTTTCAAACTACTCATAATCATGTGGAAAGTTAACCTAAAGTGTTTCCATTAGGTTTGCAGTAAGTGCTTTGGTGTAAAATTGAAATGTATACTATTTGTATTGTCTAAGCATTGGATGCACTCAGATAACAACTTTTTTGTGTTGATGTCTACAGCCATGAAACAACTTTCAAACTACTCACAATCATGTGGAAAGTTAACCTAAGGTGTTTCCATTAGGTTTGCAGTAGGTGCTTTGGTGTAAAATTGAAATGTATACTATTTGTATTGTCTAAGCATTGCATGCACTCAGATAACAACTTTTTTGTGTTGATGTGTACAGCCATGAAACAACTTTCAAACTACTCATAATCATGTGGAAAGTTAACCTAAAGTGTTTCCATTAGGTTTGCAGTAAGTGCTTTGGTGTAAAATTGAAATGTATACTATTTGTATTGTCTAAGCATTGCATGCACTCAGATAACAACTTTTTTGTGTTGATGTGTACAGCCATGAAACAACTTTCAAACTACTCATAATCATGTGGGAAGTTAACCTAAGGTGTTTCCATTAGGTTTGCAGTAAGTGGTTTGGAGTAAAATTGAAATGTATACTATTTGTATTGTCTAAGCATTGCATGCACTGAGATAACAACTTTTTTGTTTTGATGTGTACAGCCATGAAAAAACTTTCAAACTACTCATAATCATGTGGGAAGTTAACCTAAGGTGTTTCCATTAGGTTTGCAGTAAGTGCTTTGGTGTAAAATTGAAATGTATAGTATTTGTATTGTCTAAGCATTGGATGCACTCAGATAACAACTTTTTTGTGTTGATGTGTACAGCCATGAAACAACTTTCAAACTACTCACAATCATGTGGAAAGTTAACCTAAGGTGTTTCCATTAGGTTTGCAGTAGGTGCTTTGGTGTAAAATTGAAATGTATACTATTTGTATTGTCTAAGCATTGCATGCACTGAGATAACAACTTTTTTGTGTTGATGTCTACAGCCATGAAACAACTTTCAAACTACTCATAATCATGTGGAAAGTTAACCTAAAGTGTTTCCATTAGGTTTGCAGTAAGTGCTTTGGTGTAAAATTGAAATGTATACTATTTGTATTGTCTAAGCATTGCATGCACTGAGATAACAACTTTTTTGTGTTGATGTCTACAGCCATGAAACAACTTTCAAACTACTCACAATCATGTGGAAAGTTAACCTAAGGTGTTTCCATTAGGTTTGCAGTAGGCGCTTTGGTGTAAAATTGAAATGTATACTATTTGTATTGTCTAAGCATTGCATGCAATCAGATAACAACTTTTTTGTTTTGATGTGTACAGCCATGAAACAACTTTCAAACTACTCATAATCATGTGGAAAGTTAACCTAAAGTGTTTCCATTAGGTTTGCAGTAAGTGCTTTGGTGTAAAATTGAAATGTATACTATTTGTATTGTCTAAGCATTGGATGCACTCAGATAACAACTTTTTTGTGTTGATGTCTACAGCCATGAAACAACTTTCAAACTACTCACAATCATGTGGAAAGTTAACCTAAGGTGTTTCCATTAGGTTTGCAGTAGGTGCTTTGGTGTAAAATTGAAATGTATACTATTTGTATTGTCTAAGCATTGCATGCACTCAGATAACAACTTTTTTGTGTTGATGTGTACAGCCATGAAACAACTTTCAAACTACTCATAATCATGTGGCAAGTTAACCTAAAGTGTTTCCATTAGGTTTGCAGTAAGTGCTTTGGTGTAAAATTGAAATGTATACTATTTGTATTGTCTAAGCATTGCATGCACTCTGATAACAACTTTTTTGTGTTGATGTGTACAGCCATGAAACAACTTTCAAACTACTCATAATCATGTGGGAAGTTAACCTAAGGTGTTTCCATTAGGTTTGCAGTAAGTGGTTTGGAGTAAAATTGAAATGTATACTATTTGTATTGTCTAAGCATTGCATGCACTGAGATAACAACTTTTTTGTGTTGATGTCTACAGCCATGAAACAACTTTCAAACTACTCATAATCATGTGGAAAGTTAACCTAAAGTGTTTCCATTAGGTTTGCAGTAGGTGCTTTGGTGTAAAATTGAAATGTATACTATTTGTATTGTCTAAGCATTGCATGCACTCAGATAACAACTTTTTTGATTTGATGTGTACAGCCATGAAACAACTTTCAAACTACTCATAATCATGTGGGAAGTTAACCTAAGGTGTTTCCATTAGGTTTGCAGTAAGTGCTTTGGTGTAAAATTGAAATGTATACTATTTGTATTGTCTAAGCATTGGATGCACTCAGATAACAACTTTTTTGTGTTGATGTCTAAAGCCATGAAACAACTTTCAAACTACTCACAATCATGTGGAAAGTTAACCTAAGGTGTTTCCATTAGGTTTGCAGTAGGTGCTTTGGTGTAAAATTGAAATGTATACTATTTGTATTGTCTAAGCATTGCATGCACTCAGATAACAACTTTTTTGTTTTGATGTGTACAGCCATGAAACAACTTTCAAACTCCTCATAATCATGTGGAAAGTTAACCTAAAGTGTTTCCATTAGGTTTGCAGTAAGTGCTTTGGTGTAAAATTGAAATGTATACTATTTGTATTGTCTAAGCATTGGATGCACTCAGATAACAACTTTTTTGTGTTGATGTCTACAGCCATGAAACAACTTTCAAACTACTCACAATCATGTGGAAAGTTAACCTAAGGTGTTTCCATTAGGTTTGCAGTAGGTGCTTTGGTGTAAAATTGAAATGTATACTATTTGTATTGTCTAAGCATTGCATGCACTCAGATAACAACTTTTTTGTGTTGATGTGTACAGCCATGAAACAACTTTCAAACTACTCATAATCATGTGGAAAGTTAACCTAAAGTATTTCCATTAGGTTTGCAGTAAGTGCTTTGGTGTAAAATTGAAATGTATACTATTTGTATTGTCTAATCATTGCATGCACTCAGATAACAACTTTTTTGTGTTGATGTGTACAGCCATGAAACAACTTTCAAACTACTCATAATCATGTGGGAAGTTAATCTAAGGTGTTTCCATTAGGTTTGCAGTAAGTGGTTTGGAGTAAAATTGAAATGTATACTATTTGTATTGTCTAAGCATTGCATGCACTGAGATAACAACTTTTTTGTGTTGATGTCTACAGCCATGAAACAACTTTCAAACTACTCACAATCATGTGGAAAGTTAACCTAAGGTGTTTCCATTTGGTTTGCAGTAGGTGCTTTGGTGTAAAATTGAAATGTATACTATTTGTATTGTCTAAGCATTGCATGCACTCAGATAACAACTTTTTTGTTTTGATGTGTACAGCCATGAAACAACTTTCAAACTACTCATAATCATGTGGAAAGTTAACCTAAAGTGTTTCCATTAGGTTTGCAGTAAGTGCTTTGGTGTAAAATTGAAATGTATACTATTTGTATTGTCTAAGCATTGGATGCACTCAGATAACAACTTTTTTGTGTTGATGTCTACAGCCATGAAACAACTTTCAAACTACTCACAATCATGTGGAAAGTTAACCTAAGGTGTTTCCATTAGGTTTGCAGTAGGTGCTTTGGTGTAAAATTGAAATGTATACTATTTGTATTGTCTAAGCATTGCATGCACTCAGATAACAACTTTTTTGTGTTGATGTGTACAGCCATGAAACAACTTTCACACTACTCATAATCATGTGGAAAGTTAACCTAAAGTGTTTCCATTAGGTTTGCAGTAAGTGCTTTGGTGTAAAATTGAAATGTATACTATTTGTATTGTCTAAGCATTGCATGCACTCAGATAACAACTTTTTTGTGTTGATGTGTACAGCCATGAAACAACTTTCAAACTACTCATAATCATGTGGGAAGTTAACCTAAGGTGTTTCCATTAGGTTTGCAGTAAGTGGTTTGGAGTAAAATTGAAATGTATACTATTTGTATTGTCTAAGCATTGCATGCACTGAGATAACAACTTTTTTGTGTTGATGTCTACAGCCATGAAACAACTTTCAAACTACTCATAATCATGTGGAAAGTTAACCTAAAGTGTTTCCATTAGGTTTGCAGTAAGTCCTTTGGTGTAAAATTGTAATGTATACTATTTGTATTGTCTAAGCATTGGATGCACTCAGATAACAACTTTTTTGTTTTGATGTGTACAGCCATGAAACAACTTTCAAACTACTCATAATCATGTGGAAAGTTAACCTAAAGTGTTTCCATTAGGTTTGCAGTAAGTGCTTTGGTGTAAAATTGAAATGTATACTATTTGTATTGTCTAAGCATTGGATGCACTCAGATAACAACTTTTTTGTGTTGATGTCTACAGCCATGAAACAACTTTCAAACTACTCACAATCATGTGGAAAGTTAACCTAAGGTGTTTCCATTAGGTTTGCAGTAGGTGCTTTGGTGTAAAATTGAAATGTATACTATTTGTATTGTCTAAGCATTGCATGCACTCAGATAACAACTTTTTTGTGTTGATGTGTACAGCCATGAAACAACTTTCAAACTACTCATAATCATGTGGAAAGTTAACCTAAAGTGTTTCCATTAGGTTTGCAGTAAGTGCTTTGGTGTAAAATTGAAATGTATACTATTTGTATTGTCTAAGCATTGCATGCACTGAGATAACAACTTTTTTGTTTTGATGTGTACAGCCATGAAACAACTTTCAAACTACTCATAATCATGTGGGAAGTTAACCTAAGGTGTTTCCATTAGGTTTGCAGTAAGTGCTTTGGTGTAAAATTGAAATGTATACTATTTGTATTGTCTAAGCATTGGATGCACTCAGATAACAACTTTTTTGTGTTGATGTGTACAGCCATGAAACAACTTTCAAACTACTCACAATCATGTGGAAAGTTAACCTAAGGTGTTTCCATTAGGTTTGCAGTAGGTGCTTTGGTGTAAAATTGAAATGTATACTATTTGTATTGTCTAAGCATTGCATGCACTGAGATAACAACTTTTTTGTTTTGATGTGTACAGCCATGAAACAACTTTCAAACTACTCATAATCATGTGGAAAGTTAACCTAAAGTGTTTCCATTAGGTTTGCAGTAAGTGCTTTGGTGTAAAATTGAAATGTATACTATTTGTATTGTCTAAGCATTGGATGCACTCAGATAACAACTTTTTTGTGTTGATGTGTACAGCCATGAAACAACTTTCAAACTACTCACAATCATGTGGAAAGTTAACCTAAGGTGTTTCCATTAGGTTTGCAGTAGGTGCTTTGGTGTAAAATTGAAATGTATACTATTTGTATTGTCTAAGCATTGCATGCACTCAGATAACAACTTTTTTGTGTTGATGTGTACAGCCATGAAACAACTTTCACACTACTCATAATCATGTGGAAAGTTAACCTAAAGTGTTTCCATTAGGTTTGCAGTAAGTGCTTTGGTGTAAAATTGAAATGTATACTATTTGTATTGTCTAAGCATTGCATGCACTCAGATAACAACTTTTTTGTGTTGATGTGTACAGCCATGAAACAACTTTCAAACTACTCATAATCATGTGGGAAGTTAACCTAAGGTGTTTCCATTAGGTTTGCAGTAAGTGGTTTGGAGTAAAATTGAAATGTATACTATTTGTATTGTCTAAGCATTGCATGCACTGAGATAACAACTTTTTTGTGTTGATGTCTACAGCCATGAAACAACTTTCAAACTACTCATAATCATGTGGAAAGTTAACCTAAAGTGTTTCCATTAGGTTTGCAGTAAGTCCTTTGGTGTAAAATTGTAATGTATACTATTTGTATTGTCTAAGCATTGGATGCACTCAGATAACAACTTTTTTGTTTTGATGTGTACAGCCATGAAACAACTTTCAAACTACTCATAATCATGTGGAAAGTTAACCTAAAGTGTTTCCATTAGGTTTGCAGTAAGTGCTTTGGTGTAAAATTGAAATGTATACTATTTGTATTGTCTAAGCATTGGATGCACTCAGATAACAACTTTTTTGTGTTGATGTCTACAGCCATGAAACAACTTTCAAACTACTCACAATCATGTGGAAAGTTAACCTAAGGTGTTTCCATTAGGTTTGCAGTAGGTGCTTTGGTGTAAAATTGAAATGTATACTATTTGTATTGTCTAAGCATTGCATGCACTCAGATAACAACTTTTTTGTGTTGATGTGTACAGCCATGAAACAACTTTCAAACTACTCATAATCATGTGGAAAGTTAACCTAAAGTGTTTCCATTAGGTTTGCAGTAAGTGCTTTGGTGTAAAATTGAAATGTATACTATTTGTATTGTCTAAGCATTGCATGCACTGAGATAACAACTTTTTTGTTTTGATGTGTACAGCCATGAAACAACTTTCAAACTACTCATAATCATGTGGGAAGTTAACCTAAGGTGTTTCCATTAGGTTTGCAGTAAGTGCTTTGGTGTAAAATTGAAATGTATACTATTTGTATTGTCTAAGCATTGGATGCACTCAGATAACAACTTTTTTGTGTTGATGTGTACAGCCATGAAACAACTTTCAAACTACTCACAATCATGTGGAAAGTTAACCTAAGGTGTTTCCATTAGGTTTGCAGTAGGTGCTTTGGTGTAAAATTGAAATGTATACTATTTGTATTGTCTAAGCATTGCATGCACTCAGATAACAACTTTTTTGTTTTGATGTGTACAGCCATGAAACAACTTTCAAACTACTCATAATCATGTGGAAAGTTAACCTAAAGTGTTTCCATTAGGTTTGCAGTAAGTGCTTTGGTGTAAAATTGAAATGTATACTATTTGTATTGTCTAAGCATTGGATGCACTCAGATAACAACTTTTTTGTGTTGATGTCTACAGCCATGAAACAACTTTCAAACTACTCACAATCATGTGGAAAGTTAACCTAAGGTGTTTCCATTAGGTTTGCAGTAGGTGCTTTGGTGTAAAATTGAAATGTATACTATTTGTATTGTCTAAGCATTGCATGCACTCAGATAACAACTTTTTTGTGTTGATGTGTACAGCCATGAAACAACTTTCAAACTACTCACAATCATGTGGAAAGTTAACCTAAGGTGTTTCCATTAGGTTTGCAGTAGGTGCTTTGGTGTAAAATTGAAATGTATACTATTTGTATTGTCTAAGCATTGCATGCACTCAGATAACAACTTTTTTGTGTTGATGTGTACAGCCATGAAACAACTTTCAAACTACTCATAATCATGTGGGAAGTTAACCTAAGGTGTTTCCATTAGGTTTGCAGTAAGTGGTTTGGAGTAAAATTGAAATGTATACTATTTGTATTGTCTAAGCATTGCATGCACTGAGATAACAACTTTTTTGTGTTGATGTCTACAGCCATGAAACAACTTTCAAACTACTCACAATCATGTGGAAAGTTAACCTAAGGTGTTTCCATTAGGTTTGCAGTAGGTGCTTTGGTGTAAAATTGAAATGTATACTATTTGTATTGTCTAAGCATTGCATGCACTCAGATAACAACTTTTTTGTTTTGATGTGTACAGCCATGAAACAACTTTCAAACTACTCATAATCATGTGGAAAGTTAACCTAAAGTGTTTCCATTAGGTTTGCAGTAAGTGCTTTGGTGTAAAATTGAAATGTATACTATTTGTATTGTCTAAGCATTGGATGCACTCAGATAACAACTTTTTTGTGTTGATGTCTACAGCCATGAAACAACTTTCAAACTACTCACAATCATGTGGAAAGTTAACCTAAGGTGTTTCCATTAGGTTTGCAGTAGGTGCTTTGGTGTAAAATTGAAATGTATACTATTTGTATTGTCTAAGCATTGCATGCACTCAGATAACAACTTTTTTGTGTTGATGTGTACAGCCATGAAACAACTTTCAAACTACTCATAATCATGTGGCAAGTTAACCTAAAGTGTTTCCATTAGGTTTGCAGTAAGTGCTTTGGTGTAAAATTGAAATGTATACTATTTGTATTGTCTAAGCATTGCATGCACTCTGATAACAACTTTTTTGTGTTGATGTGTACAGCCATGAAACAACTTTCAAACTACTCATAATCATGTGGGAAGTTAACCTAAGGTGTTTCCATTAGGTTTGCAGTAAGTGGTTTGGAGTAAAATTGAAATGTATACTATTTGTATTGTCTAAGCATTGCATGCACTGAGATAACAACTTTTTTGTGTTGATGTCTACAGCCATGAAACAACTTTCAAACTACTCATAATCATGTGGAAAGTTAACCTAAAGTGTTTCCATTAGGTTTGCAGTAAGTGCTTTGGTGTAAAATTGAAATGTATACTATTTGTATTGTCTAAGCATTGCATGCACTGAGATAACAACTTTTTTGTGTTGATGCCTACAGCCATGAAACAACTTTCAAACTACTCACAATCATGTGGAAAGTTAACCTAAGGTGTTTCCATTAGGTTTGCAGTAGGTGCTTTGGTGTAAAATTGAAATGTATACTATTTGTATTGTCTAAGCATTGCATGCACTCAGATAACAACTTTTTTGTGTTGATGTGTACAGCCATGAAACAACTTTCAAACTACTCATAATCATGTGGAAAGTTAACCTAAAGTGTTTCCATTAGGTTTGCAGTAAGTGCTTTGGTGTAAAATTGAAATGTATACTATTTGTATTGTCTAAGCATTGCATGCACTCAGATAACAACTTTTTTGTGTTGATGTGTACAGCCATGAAACAACTTTCAAACTACTCATAATCATGTGGGAAGTTAACCTAAGGTGTTTCCATTAGGTTTGCAGTAAGTGGTTTGGAGTAAAATTGAAATGTATACTATTTGTATTGTCTAAGCATTGCATGCACTGAGATAACAACTTTTTTGTGTTGATGTCTACAGCCATGAAACAACTTTCAAACTACTCATAATCATGTGGAAAGTTAACCTAAAGTGTTTCCATTAGGTTTGCAGTAAGTGCTTTGGTGTAAAATTGAAATGTATACTATTTGTATTGTCTAAGCATTGGATGCACTCAGATAACAACTTTTTTGTGTTGATGTCTACAGCCATGAAACAACTTTCAAACTACTCACAATCATGTGGAAAGTTAACCTAAGGTGTTTCCATTAGGTTTGCAGTAGGTGCTTTGGTGTAAAATTGAAATGTATACTATTTGTATTGTCTAAGCATTGCATGCACTCAGATAACAACTTTTTTGTGTTGATGTGTACAGCCATGAAACAACTTTCAAACTACTCATAATCATGTGGGAAGTTAACCTAAGGTGTTTCCATTAGGTTTGCAGTAAGTGGTTTGGAGTAAAATTGAAATGTATACTATTTGTATTGTCTAAGCATTGCATGCACTGAGATAACAACTTTTTTGTGTTGATGTCTACAGCCATGAAACAACTTTCAAACTACTCACAATCATGTGGAAAGTTAACCTAAGGTGTTTCCATTAGGTTTGCAGTAGGTGCTTTGGTGTAAAATTGAAATGTATACTATTTGTATTGTCTAAGCATTGCATGCAATCAGATAACAACTTTTTTGTTTTGATGTGTACAGCCATGAAACAACTTTCAAACTACTCATAATCATGTGGAAAGTTAACCTAAAGTGTTTCCATTAGGTTTGCAGTAAGTGCTTTGGTGTAAAATTGAAATGTATACTATTTGTATTGTCTAAGCATTGGATGCACTCAGATAACAACTTTTTTGTGTTGATGTCTACAGCCATGAAACAACTTTCAAACTACTCACAATCATGTGGAAAGTTAACCTAAGGTGTTTCCATTAGGTTTGCAGTAGGTGCTTTGGTGTAAAATTGAAATGTATACTATTTGTATTGTCTAAGCATTGCATGCACTCAGATAACAACTTTTTTGTGTTGATGTGTACAGCCATGAAACAACTTTCAAACTACTCATAATCATGTGGAAAGTTAACCTAAAGTGTTTCCATTAGGTTTGCAGTAAGTGCTTTGGTGTAAAATTGAAATGTATACTATTTGTATTGTCTAAGCATTGCATGCACTCAGATAACAACTTTTTGTGTTGATGTGTACAGCCATGAAACAACTTTCAAACTACTCATAATCATGTGGGAAGTTAACCTAAGGTGTTTCCATTAGGTTTGCAGTAAGTGGTTTGGAGTAAAATTGAAATGTATACTATTTGTATTGTCTAAGCATTGCATGCACTGAGATAACAACTTTTTTGTTTTGATGTGTACAGCCATGAAAAAACTTTCAAACTACTCATAATCATGTGGGAAGTTAACCTAAGGTGTTTCCATTAGGTTTGCAGTAAGTGCTTTGGTGTAAAATTGAAATGTATAGTATTTGTATTGTCTAAGCATTGGATGCACTCAGATAACAACTTTTTTGTGTTGATGTGTACAGCCATGAAACAACTTTCAAACTACTCACAATCATGTGGAAAGTTAACCTAAGGTGTTTCCATTAGGTTTGCAGTAGGTGCTTTGGTGTAAAATTGAAATGTATACTATTTGTATTGTCTAAGCATTGCATGCACTGAGATAACAACTTTTTTGTGTTGATGTCTACAGCCATGAAACAACTTTCAAACTACTCATAATCATGTGGAAAGTTAACCTAAAGTGTTTCCATTAGGTTTGCAGTAAGTGCTTTGGTGTAAAATTGAAATGTATACTATTTGTATTGTCTAAGCATTGCATGCACTGAGATAACAACTTTTTTGTGTTGATGTCTACAGCCATGAAACAACTTTCAAACTACTCACAATCATGTGGAAAGTTAACCTAAGGTGTTTCCATTAGGTTTGCAGTAGGCGCTTTGGTGTAAAATTGAAATGTATACTATTTGTATTGTCTAAGCATTGCATGCAATCAGATAACAACTTTTTTGTTTTGATGTGTACAGCCATGAAACAACTTTCAAACTACTCATAATCATGTGGAAAGTTAACCTAAAGTGTTTCCATTAGGTTTGCAGTAAGTGCTTTGGTGTAAAATTGAAATGTATACTATTTGTATTGTCTAAGCATTGGATGCACTCAGATAACAACTTTTTTGTGTTGATGTCTACAGCCATGAAACAACTTTCAAACTACTCACAATCATGTGGAAAGTTAACCTAAGGTGTTTCCATTAGGTTTGCAGTAGGTGCTTTGGTGTAAAATTGAAATGTATACTATTTGTATTGTCTAAGCATTGCATGCACTCAGATAACAACTTTTTTGTGTTGATGTGTACAGCCATGAAACAACTTTCAAACTACTCATAATCATGTGGCAAGTTAACCTAAAGTGTTTCCATTAGGTTTGCAGTAAGTGCTTTGGTGTAAAATTGAAATGTATACTATTTGTATTGTCTAAGCATTGCATGCACTCTGATAACAACTTTTTTGTGTTGATGTGTACAGCCATGAAACAACTTTCAAACTACTCATAATCATGTGGGAAGTTAACCTAAGGTGTTTCCATTAGGTTTGCAGTAAGTGGTTTGGAGTAAAATTGAAATGTATACTATTTGTATTGTCTAAGCATTGCATGCACTGAGATAACAACTTTTTTGTGTTGATGTCTACAGCCATGAAACAACTTTCAAACTACTCATAATCATGTGGAAAGTTAACCTAAAGTGTTTCCATTAGGTTTGCAGTAGGTGCTTTGGTGTAAAATTGAAATGTATACTATTTGTATTGTCTAAGCATTGCATGCACTCAGATAACAACTTTTTTGATTTGATGTGTACAGCCATGAAACAACTTTCAAACTACTCATAATCATGTGGGAAGTTAACCTAAGGTGTTTCCATTAGGTTTGCAGTAAGTGCTTTGGTGTAAAATTGAAATGTATACTATTTGTATTGTCTAAGCATTGGATGCACTCAGATAACAACTTTTTTGTGTTGATGTCTAAAGCCATGAAACAACTTTCAAACTACTCACAATCATGTGGAAAGTTAACCTAAGGTGTTTCCATTAGGTTTGCAGTAGGTGCTTTGGTGTAAAATTGAAATGTATACTATTTGTATTGTCTAAGCATTGCATGCACTCAGATAACAACTTTTTTGTTTTGATGTGTACAGCCATGAAACAACTTTCAAACTCCTCATAATCATGTGGAAAGTTAACCTAAAGTGTTTCCATTAGGTTTGCAGTAAGTGCTTTGGTGTAAAATTGAAATGTATACTATTTGTATTGTCTAAGCATTGGATGCACTCAGATAACAACTTTTTTGTGTTGATGTCTACAGCCATGAAACAACTTTCAAACTACTCACAATCATGTGGAAAGTTAACCTAAGGTGTTTCCATTAGGTTTGCAGTAGGTGCTTTGGTGTAAAATTGAAATGTATACTATTTGTATTGTCTAAGCATTGCATGCACTCAGATAACAACTTTTTTGTTTTGATGTGTACAGCCATGAAACAACTTTCAAACTCCTCATAATCATGTGGAAAGTTAACCTAAAGTGTTTCCATTAGGTTTGCAGTAAGTGCTTTGGTGTAAAATTGAAATGTATACTATTTGTATTGTCTAAGCATTGGATGCACTCAGATAACAACTTTTTTGTGTTGATGTCTACAGCCATGAAACAACTTTCAAACTACTCACAATCATGTGGAAAGTTAACCTAAGGTGTTTCCATTAGGTTTGCAGTAGGTGCTTTGGTGTAAAATTGAAATGTATACTATTTGTATTGTCTAAGCATTGCATGCACTCAGATAACAACTTTTTTGTGTTGATGTGTACAGCCATGAAACAACTTTCACACTACTCATAATCATGTGGAAAGTTAACCTAAAGTGTTTCCATTAGGTTTGCAGTAAGTGCTTTGGTGTAAAATTGAAATGTATACTATTTGTATTGTCTAAGCATTGCATGCACTCAGATAACAACTTTTTTGTGTTGATGTGTACAGCCATGAAACAACTTTCAAACTACTCATAATCATGTGGGAAGTTAACCTAAGGTGTTTCCATTAGGTTTGCAGTAAGTGGTTTGGAGTAAAATTGAAATGTATACTATTTGTATTGTCTAAGCATTGCATGCACTGAGATAACAACTTTTTTGTGTTGATGTCTACAGCCATGAAACAACTTTCAAACTACTCATAATCATGTGGAAAGTTAACCTAAAGTGTTTCCATTAGGTTTGCAGTAAGTCCTTTGGTGTAAAATTGTAATGTATACTATTTGTATTGTCTAAGCATTGGATGCACTCAGATAACAACTTTTTTGTTTTGATGTGTACAGCCATGAAACAACTTTCAAACTACTCATAATCATGTGGAAAGTTAACCTAAAGTGTTTCCATTAGGTTTGCAGTAAGTGCTTTGGTGTAAAATTGAAATGTATACTATTTGTATTGTCTAAGCATTGGATGCACTCAGATAACAACTTTTTTGTGTTGATGTCTACAGCCATGAAACAACTTTCAAACTACTCACAATCATGTGGAAAGTTAACCTAAGGTGTTTCCATTAGGTTTGCAGTAGGTGCTTTGGTGTAAAATTGAAATGTATACTATTTGTATTGTCTAAGCATTGCATGCACTCAGATAACAACTTTTTTGTGTTGATGTGTACAGCCATGAAACAACTTTCAAACTACTCATAATCATGTGGAAAGTTAACCTAAAGTGTTTCCATTAGGTTTGCAGTAAGTGCTTTGGTGTAAAATTGAAATGTATACTATTTGTATTGTCTAAGCATTGCATGCACTGAGAAAGTAACTTTTTTGTCTTGATGAACTGAGGCATGTAACAACTATAAACCTAGTCATACTCATCTGGTAAGTTAACCAAATGTGTTTGCATTAGGTTTGCAGTGAAGACTTTTGAGTACAATTGAAATGTATACTACTTTTATGTCAAAGCATTCTATTCACTGTGAAATCAACTTTTTTGTCTTTATGTGCACAGGTATGAAACAACTTTCAGACATCTCAGAATCATGTGGGAAGTTAACCTAAGGTGTTTCCATTAGGTTTGCAGTAAGTGCTTTGGTGTAAAATTGAAATGTATACTATTTGTATTGTCTAAGCATTGGATGCACTCAGATAACAACTTTTTTGTGTTGATGTGTACAGCCATGAAACAACTTTCAAACTACTCACAATCATGTGGAAAGTTAACCTAAGGTGTTTCCATTAGGTTTGCAGTAGGTGCTTTGGTGTAAAATTGAAATGTATACTATTTGTATTGTCTAAGCATTGCATGCACTCAGATAACAACTTTTTTCTGTTGATGTGTACAGCCATGAAACAACTTTCAAACTACTCATAATCATGTGGAAAGTTAACCTAAAGTGTTTCCATTAGGTTTGCAGTAAGTGCTTTGGTGTAAAATTGAAATGTATACTATTTGTATTGTCTAAGCATTGCATGCACTCAGATAACAACTTTTTTGTGTTGATGTGTACAGCCATGAAACAACTTTCAAACTACTCACAATCATGTGGAAAGTTAACCTAAGGTGTTTCCATTAGGTTTGCAGTAGGTGCTTTGGTGTAAAATTGAAATGTATACTATTTGTATTGTCTAAGCATTGCATGCACTCAGATAACAACTTTTTTGTGTTGATGTGTACAGCCATGAAACAACTTTCAAACTACTCATAATCATGTGGGAAGTTAACCTAAGGTGTTTCCATTAGGTTTGCAGTAAGTGGTTTGGAGTAAAATTGAAATGTATACTATTTGTATTGTCTAAGCATTGCATGCACTGAGATAACAACTTTTTTGTGTTGATGTCTACAGCCATGAAACAACTTTCAAACTACTCACAATCATGTGGAAAGTTAACCTAAGGTGTTTCCATTAGGTTTGCAGTAGGTGCTTTGGTGTAAAATTGAAATGTATACTATTTGTATTGTCTAAGCATTGCATGCACTCAGATAACAACTTTTTTGTTTTGATGTGTACAGCCATGAAACAACTTTCAAACTACTCATAATCATGTGGAAAGTTAACCTAAAGTGTTTCCATTAGGTTTGCAGTAAGTGCTTTGGTGTAAAATTGAAATGTATACTATTTGTATTGTCTAAGCATTGGATGCACTCAGATAACAACTTTTTTGTGT
>NW_027278064.1:0-20318 GCF_030028105.1 Mobula birostris
AACCTCTCATACCTTCCCTAATATCGCTGCGTTTTCATGCACATCTCATAAATTCCCCTATATCGCTGTGCTTTCTCGCACCTCTGATACATTCCCCTGTTTCGCCGTGTTTTCGCGCACCTCTCATAATTTCCCCTATATCGCCGTGTTTTCACGCACCTCTCATTCCTTCCCCTATATCGCTATGTTTTCGGGCACCTCTCATACCTTCCCCTATATCGCACTGTTTTCACGCACATCCCATAGCTTCCACTATATTGCCCTGTTTTCGCGCACCTCTCATACCATCCCCTATATCGCCCTGTTTTCGCACATCTCCCATTCATTCTCCTATATTGCTGTGCTTTTGTGAACCTCTCATACCTTCCCTAATATCGCTGCGTTTTCATGCACATCTCATTACGTCCCGCATATCGCTGTCTATTCACGCATCTCCCATAGCATCCCCTATATTGCTGTGCCTTGCGCACCTCTCATACCTTCCTCTATATCGCTGTGTTTTTGCGCACATCCCATAGATTCACCTTTATCGCTGTGTTATTGCTCACCTCTCATAGGTTCCCCTATATCACCGTGTTTTTGCTCACCTCTCATAGCTTCCACTATATTGTCCTGCTGTCACGCACCTCTTATGTCTTCCCCTATATCACTGTGTTTTCGCGCACCTCCCATAGCAACCCCTATATTGCTGTGTCTTTGCACTCCTCTCATACCTTCCCCTATATCGCTGTGTTTTCGTGCACCTTTCATACCTCCCCCATTTCGTTGTGTTTTCTCGCACCTCTCATAAGTTCTCCTATATCACTATATTTTTTCGCACATCTCATACCTTCCCCTATATCGCTGTGTTTACACGCACCTCTCATGTCTTCACCTATATTGCTGTGTTTCCGCTCCTCTCATTACTTCCCCTATATCGCTCTGTGTTCTCGCACCTCTGATACATTCCCCTGTATCGCCGTGTTTTCGTGCACCTCTCATACCTTCCCCTATATCGCTGTCTTTTAGCGCACATCCCATAGATTCACCTTCATCGCTGTGTTATTGCTCACCTCTCATAGCTTTCCCTATATTGCCGTGTTTTTCTGCACCTCTTATTTCTTCCTTAATATCGCTGCATTTTAATGCACATCTCATTACGTCCCCTATATCGCTGTGTATTCACGCACCTCCCATAGCATCCCCTATATCGCTGTGCCTTGCTCACTTCTCATACCTTCCCCTATATCGCTGTCTTACGCGCACATCCCATAGATTCAACTTTATCGCTGTGTTATTGCACACCTCTCACAGCTTCCCCTATATCGCCGTGTTTTTGCTCACCTCTCATAGCTTCCCCTATATCGCCGCGTTTTCGCGCACCTCTCATGTCTTCACCTAGATCGCTATGTTTTCGCTCCTCTCATTATTTCCCCTACATCGCTGTGCTTTCTCGCACCTCTGATGCATTCCCCTGTATCGCCGTATTTTCGCGCACCTCCCATACCTCCCCCTATATTGCTGTGTTTTCGTGCACCTCTCATAAATTCTGCTATAATGCTCTATTTTTGCGCACCTCTCATACCTTCCTCCATATCGCCGTGTTTTCATGCACATCTCATAACGTCCCCTATATCGCTGTGTATTCGTGCACCTCCCATAGCCCCCTATATCACTGTGCCTTCGCGTACCTCTCATACATTCCCATATATCGCCCTGTTTTCGCTCACTTCCCATAACTTCCCCATATTGCAATGTTTTCAGGCACCCCTCGTACCTTCCCCTATATCGCCCTGTTTTCGCGCACATCCCATAGCTTCCACTATATTGCCCTGTTTTCGCGCACCTCTCATACCATCCCCTATATCGCCCTGTTTTCGCGCACGTCCCATACCTCCCCCTATATTGCTGTGTTTTCGTGCACCTCTCATACCTTGCCCTATATTGCTGTGTTTTCAGGCACCTCTCATAAATTCTGCTATAACGCTGTGTTTTTGTGCACCTCTCATACCTTCCCCTATATTGCTGTGTTTTCACGCACCTCTCATGGCTTCCCCAATATCGCCATGCATTCATGCACATCTCGTACTGTCCCCTTTATCGCTGTGTTTTCGCGCACATCTCACACCTTCCCCTATATTGATGTGTTTTCATGCAAATCTCATATCGTCCAGTATATCGCCCTGTTTTCGTGCACCTCCCATATCTTCCCCTATATCGCTGTATTATTGTGCACCTCTCATACCTTCCCCTATATCGCTGTGTTTTCACGCACCTCTCATAACTTCTCCTGTATCGCTGTACTTTTTCGTACATCTAATACCTTCCCCTATATTGCCGTGTTTTCATGCACATCTCATAACGTCCCCTATATCGTTGTGCATTCGCGCACCTCTCATACCTTCCCCTATATCACCCTGTTTTCGCGCACCTCCCATACCTTCCCCGATATCGCTATCTTTTCGTGCACCTCCCATAGCTTCGACTACATCGCTGTTTTTGCGCACAACCCGTAGTTTCACCTTGATCGCTGTGTTATTGCTCATCTCTCATAGCTTCCCCTATATCGCCGTGTTTTCGCGCACCTCACATGTCTTCATCTATATCGCTATGTTTTTACTCCTATCATTACTTCCCCTATATCGCTGTGTTTTCTCGCACCTCTGATACATTCTCCTGTATTGCCATGTTTTCGCGCACTCGTACAATTTCCCCTATATTGCCGTGTTCTCTCACACCTCTCATACCTTCCCCTATATCGCCCTGTTTTCGCACACCTCTCATACCTTCCCTTATATGGCTGTGTTTTCACCCACCTCTCACAACTTGTCCTATATTGCTGCATTTTTGCGCACCTCTCATAACTTCCCCCATATCGCTGTGTTTTTATGCACATCTCATAACGTCCCCTATATCACTCTGTAGTCGCGCACCTCCCATAGCCTCCCACATATTGCTGTGCCTTCGCGCATTTCTCATACCTTCGCCTATATCGCCCTGTTTTCGCACACTTCCCATTCATTCTCCCATGTCGCTGTGTTTTTGTGAACCTCTCATACCTTCCCTAATATCGCTGCCTTTTCATGCACATCTCATAACGACCTGTATATCACTGTGTATTCACGCACCTCCCATAGCATCCCCTATCCCTGTGCCTTGAGCACCTCTCATACCGTCCCCTATATTGCCGTGTTTTCGCGCACCTCTCATAGCTTCCCCTATATCGCCGTGTTTTCATACAAATCTCATACCGTCCCCTATATCGCCCTGTTTTTGAGCACCTCCCATACCTTACCCTGTATCGCTGTGTTTTCGTGCACCTCTCATAACTTCCACTATATCGCCCTGTTTTCACGCACCTCTCATAACTTCTCCTATATCGCTGTGTTTTGTGCACCTCTTATATCTTCCCCAATATCGCTGTGTTTTCACGCACCTCTCATAACTTCTCCTATATTGCTGTATTTTTGTGCACATCTCATACCTTCCCCTATATTGATGTGTTTTCATTCACATCTCTTAACGTCCCCTATATCGCCGTTTTCGCGCACCTCCCATACCTTCCCCTATATCGCTGTATTATCGTGCACCTCTCATACCTTCCCCTATATCGCTGTTTTTTCACGCACCTCTCATAACTTCTCCTATATCGCTGTACTTTTGCGCACATTTCATACCTTCCCTTATATTGCCGTGTTTTCATGCACACCTCATAACGTCCCCTATATCGCTGTGTAGTCGTGCACCTCCCATAGCACCCCTATATAACTGTGCCTTCGCGTACCTCTCATACCTTCCCCTATATCGCCCTGTTTTTGCTCATTTCCCATAACTTCCCCGATATCGCTGTGTTTTCAGGCACCTCTCATACCTTCCCCTATATCGCCCTGTTTTCGCACACATCCCATAGCTTCCACTGTATTCCCTGTTTTCGCGCACCTCTCATACCAACCCCTATATCGCCCTGTTTTCGCTCACCTCCCATACCTCCCCCTACATTGCTGTTTTTTCATGCACCTCTCTTACCTTGCCCTATATTGCTGTGTTTTCACGCACCTCTCATAAATTCTACTATAACGCTGTATTTTTGTACACCTCTCATACCTTCCCCTATATTGCCGTGTTTTCATGCACATCTCATAACGTCCCCTATATCGCTGTGTATTCGTGCACCTCCCACAACTCCCCTATATAACTGTGCCTTCGCGTACTTCTCATTCCTTCCCCTATATCGCCCTGTTTTCGCTCACTTCCCATAACTTCCCCGATATTGCTGTGTTTTTGCACACCTCTCATACCTTTCCCTATATCGCTGTGTTTTCACGCACCTCACATGGCTTCCCCAATATCGCCCTGTTTTCGTGCACATCCCATCGCTTCCACTGTATTGCCCTGATTTCGCGCACCTCCCATACCTCCCCCTATATTGCTGTGTTTTCATGCACCTCTCTTACCTTGCCCTATATTGCTGAGTTTTCACGCACCTCTCATAAATTCTGCTATAACGCTGTATTTTTGTACACCTCTCATACCTTCCCCTATATTGCCGTGTTTTCATGCACATCTCATAACGTCCCCTATATCGCTGTGTATTCGTGCACCTCCCATAGCACCCCTATATAACTGTGCCTTCGCGTACCTCTCATACCTTCCCCTATATCGCCCTGTTTTCGCTCACTTCCCATAACTTCCCCGATATCGCTGTGTTTTTGCATACCTCTCATATTTTCCCCTATATTGCTGTGTTTTCACGTACCTCTCATGGCTTCCACAATATCGCCGTGTATTCATGCACATCTCGTACGTCCCCTATATCGCCCTGTTTTCGCGCACCTCCCATACCTTCCCCTATATCGCTGTATTATTGTGCACCTCTCATACCTTCCCCTATATCGCTGTGTTTTCACGCACCTCTCATAACTTCTCCTATATCGCTGTACTTATGCGTACATCTCATACCTTCCCCTATATTGCCGTGTTTTCATGCACATCTCATAACGTCTCCTATATCGCTGTGCATTCGCGCACCTCCCGTAGCATCCCCTATATCACTGTGCCTTCGCGCACCTCTCATACCTTCCCCTGTATCGCCCTGTTTTCGTGCACCTCCCATACCTTCCCCGATATCGCTATGTTTTCGTGCACCTCCCATAGCTTCGACTACATCGCTGTTTTTGCCCACAACCCATAGCTTCACCTTGATCGCTGTGTTATTGCTCACCTCTCATAGCTTCCCCTATATCGCCGTGTTTTCGCGCACCTCGCATGTCTTCACCTGTATCGCTATGTTTTTGCTCCTATCATTACTTCCCCTATATCGCTGTGTTTTCTCGCACCTCTGATACATTCTCCTGTATTGCCATGTTTTCGCGCACTCTTACAATTTCCCCTATATTGCCGTGTTCTCGCACACCTCTCATACCTTCCCCTATATCGCCCTGTTTTCACACACCTCTCATACCTTCCCCTATATCGCTGTGTTTTCACGCACCTCTCATAACTTCTCCAATATTGCTGCATTTTTGCGCACCTCTCATAACTTACCCCATATCGCTGTGTTTTTATGCACATCTCATAGCGCCCCCTATATCACTGTGTAGTCACGCACCTCCCATAGCCTCCCACATATTGCTGTGCCTTCGCGCATTTCTCATACCTTCGCCTATATCGCCCTGTTTTCGCACACTTTCCATTCATTCTCCTATGTCGCTGTGTTGTTGTGAACCTCTCATACCTTCCCTAATATCGCTGCGTTTTCATGAACATCTCATAACATCGCGTATATCGCTGTGTATTCACGCACCTCCCATAGCATCCCCTATATCGCTGTGCCTTGCGCACCTCTCATACCGTCCCCTATATTGCCGTGTTTTCGCGCACCTCTCATAATTTCCCCTATATCACCGTGTTTTCGTGCACGTCCCATAGCGTCCCCTATAACGCTGTGTTTTCGGGCACCTCTCATACCTTCCCCTATATTGCCGTGTTTTTGCGCACCTCTCATAGCTTGCCCTATATCGCCGTGTTTTCATACAAATCTCATACCGTCCCCTATATCGCCCTGTTTTCGAGCACCTCCCATACCTCCCTCTATATCGCTGTGTTTTCACGCACCTCTCATAACTTCTCTTATATCGCTGTTTTTTTGATCACCTCTTATGTCTTCCCTAATATCGCTGCTTCTTCCTGCACATCTCATAACGTCCCCTATATCTCTGTGTATTCGTGCACCTCCCATAGCACCCCTATATAACTGTGCCTTCGCGTACCTCTCATGCCTTCCCCTATATCGCTGTGTTTTCACGCACCTCTCATAACTTCTCCTATATTGCTGCATTTTTGCGCACCTCTCATAACTTCCCCTATATCGCTGTGTATTTATGCACATCTCATATCGTCCCCCATATCACTGTGTAGTCGCGCACCTCCCATAGCCTCCCACATATTGCTGTGCCTTCGCGCACTTCTCATACCTTCGCCTATATCGCCCAGTTTTCGCACACTTCCCATTCATTCTCCCATGTCGCTGAGCTTTTGTGAACCTCTCATAACTTCCCCTATATCGCCGTGTTTTCATCCAAATTTCATTCCGTCCCCTATATCGCCCTGTTTTCGAGCACCACCCATACCTCCCTCTATATCGCTGTGTTTTCGTGCACCTCTCATACCTTCCACTATATTGCTGTGTTTTCACACACCTCTCATAACTTCTCCTATATCGCTGTGTTTTTGTGCACCTCTCATATCTTCCCTAATAACACTGCGTTTTAATGCACATCTCATAACGTGCCCTATATCGCTGTGTATTCACGCACCTCCCATAGCATCCCCTTTATCGCTGTGCCTTGCGCACCTCTCATACCTTCCCCCATATCACTGTCTTTACGCGCACATCCCATAGATTCAACTTTATCGCTGTGTTATTGCACACCTCTCACAGCTTCCCCTATATCGCTGTGTTTTTGCTCACCTCTCATAGCTTCCCCTATATCGACGTGTTTTCGTACACCTCTCATGTCTTCACCTAGATCGCTATGTTTTCGCTCCTCTCATTACTTCCCCTATATCGCTGTGTTTTCTCGCACCTCTGATACATTCACCTCTCATAGCTTCCCCTATATCGCCCTGTTTTCATGCACATCTCATAACGTCTCCTATATCACTGTGTTTTCACACACATTCCATAGCATCCCCTATATCGCTGTACCTTCGTGTACCTATCATATCTTCCCTATATCACTGTGTCTTCATGCACATCTCATAACGTCCCCTATATCGCTGTGCTTTCTCGCACCTCTGATACATTCCCCTGTATGGCCGTGTTTTCGCGCACCTCTCATTCCTTCCCCTATATCGCTGTGTTTTTGGGCACCTCTCATACCTTCCCCTATATCGCTGTGTTTTCACACACCTCTCATAACTTCTCCTATATCGCTGTGTTTTTGTGCAACTCTTATATCTTCCCTAACATCGCTGCGTTTTAATGCACATCTCATAAAGTCCCCTATATCGCTGTGTATTCACGCACCTCCCATAGCATCCCCTATATCGCTGTGCCTTGCGCACCTCTCATACCTTCCCCTATATCGCTGTCTTTACGCGCACATCCCATAGATTCAACTATATCGCTGTGTTATTGCACACCTCTCACAGCTTCCCCTATATCGCCGTGTTTTTGCTCACCTCTCATGTCTTCACCTAGATCGCTATGTTTTCGCTTCTCTCATTACTTCCCCTATATCGCTGTGCTTTCTCGCACCTCTGATACATTCCCCTGTTTCGCCGTGTTTTCGCGCACCTCTCATAATTTCCCCTATATCGCCGTGTTTTCACGCACCTCTCATTCCTTCCCCTATATTGCTGTGTTTTCGGGCACCTCTCATACCTTCCCCTATATCGCACTGTTTTCACGCACATCCCATAGCTTCCACTATATTGCCCTGTTTTCACGCACCTCTCATACCATCCCCTATATCGCCCTGTTTTCGCACATCTCCCATTCATTCTCCTATATTGCTGTGCTTTTGTGAACCTCTCATACCTTCCCTAATATCGCTGCGTTTTCATGCACATCTCATAAATTTCCCTATATCGCTGTGCTTTCTCGCACCTCTGATACATTCCCCTGTTTCGCCGTGTTTTCGCGCACCTCTCATAATTTCCCCTATATCGCCGTGTTTTCACGCACCTCTCATTCCTTCCCCTATATTGCTGTGTTTTCGGGCACCTCTCATACCTTCCCCTATATCGCACTGTTTTCACGCACATCCCATAGCTTCCACTATATTGCCCTGTTTTCGCGCACCTCTCATACCATCCCCTATATCGCCCTGTTTTCGCACATCTCCCATTCATTCTCCTATATTGCTGTGCTTTTCTGAACCTCTCATACTTTCCCTAATATCGCTGCGTTTTCATGCACATCTCATAAATTTCCCTATATCGCTGTGCTTTCTCGCACCTCTGATACATTCCCCTGTTTCGCCGTGTTTTCGCGCACCTCTCATAATTTCCCCTATATCGCCGTGTTTTCACGCACCTCTCATTCCTTCCCCTATATCGCTGTGTTTTTGGGCACCTCTCATACCTTCCCCTATATCGCACTGTTTTCACGCACATCCCATAGCTTCCACTATATTGCCCTGTTTTCGCGCACCTCTCATACCATCCCCTATATCGCCCTGTTTTCGCACATCTCCCATTCATTCTCCTATATTGCTGTGCTTTAGTGAACCTCTCATACCTTCCCTAATATCGCTGCGTTTTCATGCACATCTCATAAATTCCCCTATATCGCTGTGCTTTCTCGCACCTCTGATACATTCCCCTGTTTCGCCGTGTTTTCGCGCACCTCTCATAATTTCCCCTATATCGCCGTGTTTTCACGCACCTCTCATTCCTTCCCCTATATCGCTATGTTTTCGGGCACCTCTCATACCTTCCCCTATATCGCACTGTTTTCACGCACATCCCATAGCTTCCACTATATTGCCCTGTTTTCGCGCACCTCTCATACCATCCCCTATATCGCCCTGTTTTCGCACATCTCCCATTCATTCTCCTATATTGCTGTGCTTTTGTGAACCTCTCATACCTTCCCTAATATCGCTGCGTTTTCATGCACATCTCATTACGTCCCGCATATCGCTGTCTATTCACGCATCTCCCATAGCATCCCCTATATTGCTGTGCCTTGCGCACCTCTCATACCTTCCTCTATATCGCTGTGTTTTTGCGCACATCCCATAGATTCACCTTTATCGCTGTGTTATTGCTCACCTCTCATAGGTTCCCCTATATCACCGTGTTTTTGCTCACCTCTCATAGCTTCCACTATATTGTCCTGCTGTCACGCACCTCTTATGTCTTCCCCTATATCACTGTGTTTTCGCGCACCTCCCATAGCAACCCCTATATTGCTGTGTCTTTGCACTCCTCTCATACCTTCCCCTATATCGCTGTGTTTTCGTGCACCTTTCATACCTCCCCCATTTCGTTGTGTTTTCTCGCACCTCTCATAAGTTCTCCTATATCACTATATTTTTTCGCACATCTCATACCTTCCCCTATATCGCTGTGTTTACACGCACCTCTCATGTCTTCACCTATATTGCTGTGTTTCCGCTCCTCTCATTACTTCCCCTATATCGCTCTGTGTTCTCGCACCTCTGATACATTCCCCTGTATCGCCGTGTTTTCGTGCACCTCTCATACCTTCCCCTATATCGCTGTCTTTTAGCGCACATCCCATAGATTCACCTTCATCGCTGTGTTATTGCTCACCTCTCATAGCTTTCCCTATATTGCCGTGTTTTTCTGCACCTCTTATTTCTTCCTTAATATCGCTGCATTTTAATGCACATCTCATTACGTCCCCTATATCGCTGTGTATTCACGCACCTCCCATAGCATCCCCTATATCGCTGTGCCTTGCTCACTTCTCATACCTTCCCCTATATCGCTGTCTTACGCGCACATCCCATAGATTCAACTTTATCGCTGTGTTATTGCACACCTCTCACAGCTTCCCCTATATCGCCGTGTTTTTGCTCACCTCTCATAGCTTCCCCTATATCGCCGCGTTTTCGCGCACCTCTCATGTCTTCACCTAGATCGCTATGTTTTCGCTCCTCTCATTATTTCCCCTACATCGCTGTGCTTTCTCGCACCTCTGATGCATTCCCCTGTATCGCCGTATTTTCGCGCACCTCCCATACCTCCCCCTATATTGCTGTGTTTTCGTGCACCTCTCATAAATTCTGCTATAATGCTCTATTTTTGCGCACCTCTCATACCTTCCTCCATATCGCCGTGTTTTCATGCACATCTCATAACGTCCCCTATATCGCTGTGTATTCGTGCACCTCCCATAGCCCCCTATATCACTGTGCCTTCGCGTACCTCTCATACATTCCCATATATCGCCCTGTTTTCGCTCACTTCCCATAACTTCCCCATATTGCAATGTTTTCAGGCACCCCTCGTACCTTCCCCTATATCGCCCTGTTTTCGCGCACATCCCATAGCTTCCACTATATTGCCCTGTTTTCGCGCACCTCTCATACCATCCCCTATATCGCCCTGTTTTCGCGCACGTCCCATACCTCCCCCTATATTGCTGTGTTTTCGTGCACCTCTCATACCTTGCCCTATATTGCTGTGTTTTCAGGCACCTCTCATAAATTCTGCTATAACGCTGTGTTTTTGTGCACCTCTCATACCTTCCCCTATATTGCTGTGTTTTCACGCACCTCTCATGGCTTCCCCAATATCGCCATGCATTCATGCACATCTCGTACTGTCCCCTTTATCGCTGTGTTTTCGCGCACATCTCACACCTTCCCCTATATTGATGTGTTTTCATGCAAATCTCATATCGTCCAGTATATCGCCCTGTTTTCGTGCACCTCCCATATCTTCCCCTATATCGCTGTATTATTGTGCACCTCTCATACCTTCCCCTATATCGCTGTGTTTTCACGCACCTCTCATAACTTCTCCTGTATCGCTGTACTTTTTCGTACATCTAATACCTTCCCCTATATTGCCGTGTTTTCATGCACATCTCATAACGTCCCCTATATCGTTGTGCATTCGCGCACCTCTCATACCTTCCCCTATATCACCCTGTTTTCGCGCACCTCCCATACCTTCCCCGATATCGCTATCTTTTCGTGCACCTCCCATAGCTTCGACTACATCGCTGTTTTTGCGCACAACCCGTAGTTTCACCTTGATCGCTGTGTTATTGCTCATCTCTCATAGCTTCCCCTATATCGCCGTGTTTTCGCGCACCTCACATGTCTTCATCTATATCGCTATGTTTTTACTCCTATCATTACTTCCCCTATATCGCTGTGTTTTCTCGCACCTCTGATACATTCTCCTGTATTGCCATGTTTTCGCGCACTCGTACAATTTCCCCTATATTGCCGTGTTCTCTCACACCTCTCATACCTTCCCCTATATCGCCCTGTTTTCGCACACCTCTCATACCTTCCCTTATATGGCTGTGTTTTCACCCACCTCTCACAACTTGTCCTATATTGCTGCATTTTTGCGCACCTCTCATAACTTCCCCCATATCGCTGTGTTTTTATGCACATCTCATAACGTCCCCTATATCACTCTGTAGTCGCGCACCTCCCATAGCCTCCCACATATTGCTGTGCCTTCGCGCATTTCTCATACCTTCGCCTATATCGCCCTGTTTTCGCACACTTCCCATTCATTCTCCCATGTCGCTGTGTTTTTGTGAACCTCTCATACCTTCCCTAATATCGCTGCCTTTTCATGCACATCTCATAACGACCTGTATATCACTGTGTATTCACGCACCTCCCATAGCATCCCCTATATCCCTGTGCCTTGAGCACCTCTCATACCGTCCCCTATATTGCCGTGTTTTCGCGCACCTCTCATAGCTTCCCCTATATCGCCGTGTTTTCATACAAATCTCATACCGTCCCCTATATCGCCCTGTTTTTGAGCACCTCCCATACCTTACCCTGTATCGCTGTGTTTTCGTGCACCTCTCATAACTTCCACTATATCGCCCTGTTTTCACGCACCTCTCATAACTTCTCCTATATCGCTGTGTTTTTGTGCACCTCTTATATCTTCCCCAATATCGCTGTGTTTTCACGCACCTCTCATAACTTCTCCTATATTGCTGTATTTTTGTGCACATCTCATACCTTCCCCTATATTGATGTGTTTTCATTCACATCTCTTAACGTCCCCTATATCGCCGTTTTCGCGCACCTCCCATACCTTCCCCTATATCGCTGTATTATCGTGCACCTCTCATACCTTCCCCTATATCGCTGTTTTTTCACGCACCTCTCATAACTTCTCCTATATCGCTGTACTTTTGCGCACATTTCATACCTTCCCTTATATTGCCGTGTTTTCATGCACACCTCATAACGTCCCCTATATCGCTGTGTAGTCGTGCACCTCCCATAGCACCCCTATATAACTGTGCCTTCGCGTACCTCTCATACCTTCCCCTATATCGCCCTGTTTTTGCTCATTTCCCATAACTTCCCCGATATCGCTGTGTTTTCAGGCACCTCTCATACCTTCCCCTATATCGCCCTGTTTTCGCACACATCCCATAGCTTCCACTGTATTCCCTGTTTTCGCGCACCTCTCATACCAACCCCTATATCGCCCTGTTTTCGCTCACCTCCCATACCTCCCCCTACATTGCTGTTTTTTCATGCACCTCTCTTACCTTGCCCTATATTGCTGTGTTTTCACGCACCTCTCATAAATTCTACTATAACGCTGTATTTTTGTACACCTCTCATACCTTCCCCTATATTGCCGTGTTTTCATGCACATCTCATAACGTCCCCTATATCGCTGTGTATTCGTGCACCTCCCACAACTCCCCTATATAACTGTGCCTTCGCGTACTTCTCATTCCTTCCCCTATATCGCCCTGTTTTCGCTCACTTCCCATAACTTCCCCGATATTGCTGTGTTTTTGCACACCTCTCATACCTTTCCCTATATCGCTGTGTTTTCACGCACCTCACATGGCTTCCCCAATATCGCCCTGTTTTCGTGCACATCCCATCGCTTCCACTGTATTGCCCTGATTTCGCGCACCTCCCATACCTCCCCCTATATTGCTGTGTTTTCATGCACCTCTCTTACCTTGCCCTATATTGCTGAGTTTTCACGCACCTCTCATAAATTCTGCTATAACGCTGTATTTTTGTACACCTCTCATACCTTCCCCTATATTGCCGTGTTTTCATGCACATCTCATAACGTCCCCTATATCGCTGTGTATTCGTGCACCTCCCATAGCACCCCTATATAACTGTGCCTTCGCGTACCTCTCATACCTTCCCCTATATCGCCCTGTTTTCGCTCACTTCCCATAACTTCCCCGATATCGCTGTGTTTTTGCATACCTCTCATATTTTCCCCTATATTGCTGTGTTTTCACGTACCTCTCATGGCTTCCACAATATCGCCGTGTATTCATGCACATCTCGTACCGTCCCCTTTATCGCTGTGTTTTCGCGCACCTCCCATACCTTCCCCTATATCGCTGTATTATTGTGCACCTCTCATACCTTCCCCTATATCGCTGTGTTTTCACGCACCTCTCATAACTTCTCCTATATCGCTGTACTTATGCGTACATCTCATACCTTCCCCTATATTGCCGTGTTTTCATGCACATCTCATAACGTCTCCTATATCGCTGTGCATTCGCGCACCTCCCGTAGCATCCCCTATATCACTGTGCCTTCGCGCACCTCTCATACCTTCCCCTGTATCGCCCTGTTTTCGTGCACCTCCCATACCTTCCCCGATATCGCTATGTTTTCGTGCACCTCCCATAGCTTCGACTACATCGCTGTTTTTGCCCACAACCCATAGCTTCACCTTGATCGCTGTGTTATTGCTCACCTCTCATAGCTTCCCCTATATCGCCGTGTTTTCGCGCACCTCGCATGTCTTCACCTGTATCGCTATGTTTTTGCTCCTATCATTACTTCCCCTATATCGCTGTGTTTTCTCGCACCTCTGATACATTCTCCTGTATTGCCATGTTTTCGCGCACTCTTACAATTTCCCCTATATTGCCGTGTTCTCGCACACCTCTCATACCTTCCCCTATATCGCCCTGTTTTCACACACCTCTCATACCTTCCCCTATATCGCTGTGTTTTCACGCACCTCTCATAACTTCTCCAATATTGCTGCATTTTTGCGCACCTCTCATAACTTACCCCATATCGCTGTGTTTTTATGCACATCTCATAGCGTCCCCTATATCACTGTGTAGTCACGCACCTCCCATAGCCTCCCACATATTGCTGTGCCTTCGCGCATTTCTCATACCTTCGCCTATATCGCCCTGTTTTCGCACACTTTCCATTCATTCTCCTATGTCGCTGTGTTGTTGTGAACCTCTCATACCTTCCCTAATATCGCTGCGTTTTCATGAACATCTCATAACATCCCGTATATCGCTGTGTATTCACGCACCTCCCATAGCATCCCCTATATCGCTGTGCCTTGCGCACCTCTCATACCGTCCCCTATATTGCCGTGTTTTCGCGCACCTCTCATAATTTCCCCTATATCACCGTGTTTTCGTGCACGTCCCATAGCGTCCCCTATAACGCTGTGTTTTCGGGCACCTCTCATACCTTCCCCTATATTGCCGTGTTTTTGCGCACCTCTCATAGCTTGCCCTATATCGCCGTGTTTTCATACAAATCTCATACCGTCCCCTATATCGCCCTGTTTTCGAGCACCTCCCATACCTCCCTCTATATCGCTGTGTTTTCACGCACCTCTCATAACTTCTCTTATATCGCTGTTTTTTTGATCACCTCTTATGTCTTCCCTAATATCGCTGCTTCTTCCTGCACATCTCATAACGTCCCCTATATCTCTGTGTATTCGTGCACCTCCCATAGCACCCCTATATAACTGTGCCTTCGCGTACCTCTCATGCCTTCCCCTATATCGCTGTGTTTTCACGCACCTCTCATAACTTCTCCTATATTGCTGCATTTTTGCGCACCTCTCATAACTTCCCCTATATCGCTGTGTATTTATGCACATCTCATATCGTCCCCCATATCACTGTGTAGTCGCGCACCTCCCATAGCCTCCCACATATTGCTGTGCCTTCGCGCACTTCTCATACCTTCGCCTATATCGCCCAGTTTTCGCACACTTCCCATTCATTCTCCCATGTCGCTGAGCTTTTGTGAACCTCTCATAACTTCCCCTATATCGCCGTGTTTTCATCCAAATTTCATTCCGTCCCCTATATCGCCCTGTTTTCGAGCACCACCCATACCTCCCTCTATATCGCTGTGTTTTCGTGCACCTCTCATACCTTCCACTATATTGCTGTGTTTTCACACACCTCTCATAACTTCTCCTATATCGCTGTGTTTTTGTGCACCTCTCATATCTTCCCTAATAACACTGCGTTTTAATGCACATCTCATAACGTGCCCTATATCGCTGTGTATTCACGCACCTCCCATAGCATCCCCTTTATCGCTGTGCCTTGCGCACCTCTCATACCTTCCCCCATATCACTGTCTTTACGCGCACATCCCATAGATTCAACTTTATCGCTGTGTTATTGCACACCTCTCACAGCTTCCCCTATATCGCTGTGTTTTTGCTCACCTCTCATAGCTTCCCCTATATCGACGTGTTTTCGTACACCTCTCATGTCTTCACCTAGATCGCTATGTTTTCGCTCCTCTCATTACTTCCCCTATATCGCTGTGTTTTCTCGCACCTCTGATACATTCACCTCTCATAGCTTCCCCTATATCGCCCTGTTTTCATGCACATCTCATAACGTCTCCTATATCACTGTGTTTTCACACACATTCCATAGCATCCCCTATATCGCTGTACCTTCGTGTACCTATCATATCTTCCCTATATCACTGTGTCTTCATGCACATCTCATAACGTCCCCTATATCGCTGTGCTTTCTCGCACCTCTGATACATTCCCCTGTATGGCCGTGTTTTCGCGCACCTCTCATTCCTTCCCCTATATCGCTGTGTTTTTGGGCACCTCTCATACCTTCCCCTATATCGCTGTGTTTTCACACACCTCTCATAACTTCTCCTATATCGCTGTGTTTTTGTGCAACTCTTATATCTTCCCTAACATCGCTGCGTTTTAATGCACATCTCATAAAGTCCCCTATATCGCTGTGTATTCACGCACCTCCCATAGCATCCCCTATATCGCTGTGCCTTGCGCACCTCTCATACCTTCCCCTATATCGCTGTCTTTACGCGCACATCCCATAGATTCAACTATATCGCTGTGTTATTGCACACCTCTCACAGCTTCCCCTATATCGCCGTGTTTTTGCTCACCTCTCATGTCTTCACCTAGATCGCTATGTTTTCGCTTCTCTCATTACTTCCCCTATATCGCTGTGCTTTCTCGCACCTCTGATACATTCCCCTGTTTCGCCGTGTTTTCGCGCACCTCTCATAATTTCCCCTATATCGCCGTGTTTTCACGCACCTCTCATTCCTTCCCCTATATTGCTGTGTTTTCGGGCACCTCTCATACCTTCCCCTATATCGCACTGTTTTCACGCACATCCCATAGCTTCCACTATATTGCCCTGTTTTCACGCACCTCTCATACCATCCCCTATATCGCCCTGTTTTCGCACATCTCCCATTCATTCTCCTATATTGCTGTGCTTTTGTGAACCTCTCATACCTTCCCTAATATCGCTGCGTTTTCATGCACATCTCATAAATTTCCCTATATCGCTGTGCTTTCTCGCACCTCTGATACATTCCCCTGTTTCGCCGTGTTTTCGCGCACCTCTCATAATTTCCCCTATATCGCCGTGTTTTCACGCACCTCTCATTCCTTCCCCTATATTGCTGTGTTTTCGGGCACCTCTCATACCTTCCCCTATATCGCACTGTTTTCACGCACATCCCATAGCTTCCACTATATTGCCCTGTTTTCGCGCACCTCTCATACCATCCCCTATATCGCCCTGTTTTCGCACATCTCCCATTCATTCTCCTATATTGCTGTGCTTTTCTGAACCTCTCATACTTTCCCTAATATCGCTGCGTTTTCATGCACATCTCATAAATTTCCCTATATCGCTGTGCTTTCTCGCACCTCTGATACATTCCCCTGTTTCGCCGTGTTTTCGCGCACCTCTCATAATTTCCCCTATATCGCCGTGTTTTCACGCACCTCTCATTCCTTCCCCTATATCGCTGTGTTTTTGGGCACCTCTCATACCTTCCCCTATATCGCACTGTTTTCACGCACATCCCATAGCTTCCACTATATTGCCCTGTTTTCGCGCACCTCTCATACCATCCCCTATATCGCCCTGTTTTCGCACATCTCCCATTCATTCTCCTATATTGCTGTGCTTTAGTGAACCTCTCATACCTTCCCTAATATCGCTGCGTTTTCATGCACATCTCATAAATTCCCCTATATCGCTGTGCTTTCTCGCACCTCTGATACATTCCCCTGTTTCGCCGTGTTTTCGCGCACCTCTCATAATTTCCCCTATATCGCCGTGTTTTCACGCACCTCTCATTCCTTCCCCTATATCGCTATGTTTTCGGGCACCTCTCATACCTTCCCCTATATCGCACTGTTTTCACGCACATCCCATAGCTTCCACTATATTGCCCTGTTTTCGCGCACCTCTCATACCATCCCCTATATCGCCCTGTTTTCGCACATCTCCCATTCATTCTCCTATATTGCTGTGCTTTTGTGAACCTCTCATACCTTCCCTAATATCGCTGCGTTTTCATGCACATCTCATTACGTCCCGCATATCGCTGTCTATTCACGCATCTCCCATAGCATCCCCTATATTGCTGTGCCTTGCGCACCTCTCATACCTTCCTCTATATCGCTGTGTTTTTGCGCACATCCCATAGATTCACCTTTATCGCTGTGTTATTGCTCACCTCTCATAGGTTCCCCTATATCACCGTGTTTTTGCTCACCTCTCATAGCTTCCACTATATTGTCCTGCTGTCACGCACCTCTTATGTCTTCCCCTATATCACTGTGTTTTCGCGCACCTCCCATAGCAACCCCTATATTGCTGTGTCTTTGCACTCCTCTCATACCTTCCCCTATATCGCTGTGTTTTCGTGCACCTTTCATACCTCCCCCATTTCGTTGTGTTTTCTCGCACCTCTCATAAGTTCTCCTATATCACTATATTTTTTCGCACATCTCATACCTTCCCCTATATCGCTGTGTTTACACGCACCTCTCATGTCTTCACCTATATTGCTGTGTTTCCGCTCCTCTCATTACTTCCCCTATATCGCTCTGTGTTCTCGCACCTCTGATACATTCCCCTGTATCGCCGTGTTTTCGTGCACCTCTCATACTTCCCCTATATCGCTGTCTTTTAGCGCACATCCCATAGATTCACCTTCATCGCTGTGTTATTGCTCACCTCTCATAGCTTTCCCTATATTGCCGTGTTTTTCTGCACCTCTTATTTCTTCCTTAATATCGCTGCATTTTAATGCACATCTCATTACGTCCCCTATATCGCTGTGTATTCACGCACCTCCCATAGCATCCCCTATATCGCTGTGCCTTGCTCACTTCTCATACCTTCCCCTATATCGCTGTCTTACGCGCACATCCCATAGATTCAACTTTATCGCTGTGTTATTGCACACCTCTCACAGCTTCCCCTATATCGCCGTGTTTTTGCTCACCTCTCATAGCTTCCCCTATATCGCCGCGTTTTCGCGCACCTCTCATGTCTTCACCTAGATCGCTATGTTTTCGCTCCTCTCATTATTTCCCCTACATCGCTGTGCTTTCTCGCACCTCTGATGCATTCCCCTGTATCGCCGTATTTTCGCGCACCTCCCATACCTCCCCCTATATTGCTGTGTTTTCGTGCACCTCTCATAAATTCTGCTATAATGCTCTATTTTTGCGCACCTCTCATACCTTCCTCCATATCGCCGTGTTTTCATGCACATCTCATAACGTCCCCTATATCGCTGTGTATTCGTGCACCTCCCATAGCCCCCTATATCACTGTGCCTTCGCGTACCTCTCATACATTCCCATATATCGCCCTGTTTTCGCTCACTTCCCATAACTTCCCCATATTGCAATGTTTTCAGGCACCCCTCGTACCTTCCCCTATATCGCCCTGTTTTCGCGCACATCCCATAGCTTCCACTATATTGCCCTGTTTTCGCGCACCTCTCATACCATCCCCTATATCGCCCTGTTTTCGCGCACGTCCCATACCTCCCCCTATATTGCTGTGTTTTCGTGCACCTCTCATACCTTGCCCTATATTGCTGTGTTTTCAGGCACCTCTCATAAATTCTGCTATAACGCTGTGTTTTTGTGCACCTCTCATACCTTCCCCTATATTGCTGTGTTTTCACGCACCTCTCATGGCTTCCCAATATCGCCATGCATTCATGCACATCTCGTACTGTCCCCTTTATCGCTGTGTTTTCGCGCACATCTCACACCTTCCCCTATATTGATGTGTTTTCATGCAAATCTCATATCGTCCAGTATATCGCCCTGTTTTCGTGCACCTCCCATATCTTCCCCTATATCGCTGTATTATTGTGCACCTCTCATACCTTCCCCTATATCGCTGTGTTTTCACGCACCTCTCATAACTTCTCCTGTATCGCTGTACTTTTTCGTACATCTAATACCTTCCCCTATATTGCCGTGTTTTCATGCACATCTCATAACGTCCCCTATATCGTTGTGCATTCGCGCACCTCTCATACCTTCCCCTATATCACCCTGTTTTCGCGCACCTCCCATACCTTCCCCGATATCGCTATCTTTTCGTGCACCTCCCATAGCTTCGACTACATCGCTGTTTTTGCGCACAACCCGTAGTTTCACCTTGATCGCTGTGTTATTGCTCATCTCTCATAGCTTCCCCTATATCGCCGTGTTTTCGCGCACCTCACATGTCTTCATCTATATCGCTATGTTTTTACTCCTATCATTACTTCCCCTATATCGCTGTGTTTTCTCGCACCTCTGATACATTCTCCTGTATTGCCATGTTTTCGCGCACTCGTACAATTTCCCCTATATTGCCGTGTTCTCTCACACCTCTCATACCTTCCCCTATATCGCCCTGTTTTCGCACACCTCTCATACCTTCCCTTATATGGCTGTGTTTTCACCCACCTCTCACAACTTGTCCTATATTGCTGCATTTTTGCGCACCTCTCATAACTTCCCCCATATCGCTGTGTTTTTATGCACATCTCATAACGTCCCCTATATCA